>NC_092131.1:164276024-164576024 GCF_043159975.1 Macaca nemestrina
AACTGATGTCGCGAGGATTACTCAAACAGCAACTCAGGAAAACATCTTTAGAGAAATCTGATCTTAACCTCAAAGTGTATTTAGCAAGCAATATTGAAATTAAACTAAAATGGAAGGATAGTTTAAAAATCAATAGCTCAATGGTGCCATTCATAGTCTGATACAGGTATTTGCTGTCTTATTAAATGAATTTGCTATTTTATAAAATATTCCTGGCATTTTCAAACACTCTGCCTGTGCATAACATCTACACATATCTTAGTTTAAAACACTATCCAATGAGGTTTTACAATGAAAATGTTCCATCCTACTCTTTACATCCCTTCTCTGGCACCTCATCCCCTACTTCCCCAGAAACAAAGGCATACGATGCTGAAGCAGCTGAGGCATATCTATTCCATAACAGAGAAGTGAGTGATTTTGCATGACTGGCCTTAATGGTACCAGCATGGATCTCTGCCTGGCTGAACCCAGCAAAGACTCGGTAATTCATGGGTGACTTCCATTCTCTCCTGCTGTCTAAGTGAAAACTTACATTGAAAAAGGCCCTCAGTTTATATATAAAGTATAAGCAGCAAAGGTGTGCTGTCTTAATTTTCAGTCTAACCCTCAAGACATCCTCCATGGCATCAGTATTAAAGCAGAAACCAAAACTACATTTTCCTATTCAATAATAAGCTATGGAAGTTGCATGGGGTCGAGTCTCTAGGAAATCCCCTCTTTCTTTGAAAAAATGTCATTGGTAAGATAGGAGATTGGCACCACAATGAGTAAAATATAGTGCGGGCTGCTATGCACTGTCAGGTAGAATTTGGTTTGAGACACTGACTTTTGTCTGCGTGGTGTCTCCGTTCCAAAGAAGATGGAAGATGCAAAATTGCAAGTTTCCAATCTCTGGTTAATGTGGTCTATACAACTGAATAATGTATAAGGAGATGTTCCTTTGATAATGTCACAATTATTCATTGTACAGCCATAAACTCAAATATTCACATTAACAGCTAGGTATTATTTTTCTTCTCTGAAATTAAGTGAGCGGCATCAGTGGTCATAAATGAGAGCATTCATCAAAGGCGGAGCCATGGCAGAGGATTAAGTGAATGCTGATGAAGTGTCCAGATTCCCATAACTTGGAATGGAGCTGCATTCAGCATTCCTTTATTATCCATCTGCCACATAACAAAAAGTCTCCTATATTTAATGCAGGTTTGCCCTAGGCCACGTAATAGGATTAGGAATAATTTCTACAAATTTACAAAAACAAATCACATGGGAAGGCTTAGAATTTGCTAATAATTTCTCCATAGCTGGGAGATCAAAGGGATGTAAGAGTCCCTAGCCAGGCGGTAGTTTGACCCTGGCCAGGCTTTTTTAATGAAAGGGTTAATCTTCTCCGAGGTGACCATAGAGGAGCAAATAGTGTGACCAAAGGCAGATTCAGGCCTCCAAAAAACAAGGAAGAAAATAGTCTGAAAAGTACAACAGCAAGAAAACATTTACAGAATCACGCGACATTTTCTGGTTTAGAAAAAATAAAACTGCAGAACCTCATTGAAAGGGGCAAGACAAAGGACGAGAGCTGGCTGAGAAACAAACCCAGGAAAGATCAAAACCCCTTACCATTGCCTTGAGGAATAAAAGAAATTAGGCTGCTTGCTTGTTCTTTTAAAGGTTTTCCCATTGTGGTCAGGTAAGGGCTGCCATCCATCTCTTAGCCCACTCACACTGTTCCTGCTGAACTTTGAGACGCAGCCCACCTGGCAAGGGTCTGCTAGCATGCCATTTCAAGTGTACCACTTTATAAATAGGCAGATTGGGATAGAAAATCATGAATTCTTACATGGACTTTCTCCAATCTTAAAGGGAAATGAAGGTGAACAAAGGCATATTAAAAATAATGAAGGCAGCTAGAACTAATGGCATTGCTCCAGTGTCTTTCAAGATCTTTATTACTAATTCAGATAAGTGGAAATCTGTAGCCCAAATCTGCTATCCCACCTTTTCTTCCAAGAGGCTATAGTGATGAAGCCAGGGCTCACACATATCAGGAGCCCCACCAGTCCTTTTTCCTAGCAATGGTTATGGGATCCCATTGTCAGCCTGCATGATTTGTTCTCAAGACGTCCTGAACACAATGCTGGGCTTCTCCTTTATCTATTGTGCTACTCAGCAAATGGATTAAATATAGGATCTGTCTAGTGCATGAGACATGCTAGATACTTTTAATATAGTCTTGCTGAAAGTCCACTTAGCCTTTGATGGAGGTGAGAGGCTTCCTATTACTAAGTCTCACCACCTTAGTGTGGATCCAGCCAGAGGGAAATAAAAGTTGCCTGTCTCTTCACTTTTATTACCTGTTGGTTTGTTAAGACTAAGATTGAAGTTGGAGGTGAAGGTCCTTCTTGGAACACTCGCTAAAAGAAATCAGCTTGGGAGAAAAGGAAGGAGTCTGAGAAAAAAAATGGTCTCATTAGTCAAAACAATGGTCTCAAAATGAAGTAATTTCTTTTTTTCAGAGTTATACCTTTCTTTTGACTTCCAGCTCCTAAGAAGCAGGCTTATGACTGATGGGCTTCTTTCTGGGAAGAGTTCAGAAGAAATCAACTCCTTTCGTCCAGTGCCCTCTGATCCTCTCACTTCTTTCCCCAGAACTGAGGGAAAACTGATCATGAATTGTTCCGGGGCCCTGTGGGCATTGGTGGAAGATAGATGCCAAGATAGACTTCTGAAACCTCAATATCCTGCTTGCCAGTTCCATGCATGCTAGATTTCTTAGTGGCAACAGTGTGGAAGAATGGTTGGTTCTTCTGGCAGAAACAGCAGACCTGAGACAAAATATATAGACTATCTTGGTACTCAATGGCTTACTGACTTATGTATGGAGGAGGTCCTAAGTCCACCAGGTCTTGTCATTCTCATCTTCTCTCTCTCAAATTTATCTTTTCCCTGCTATTCTCACTGCTGCAGTTCAGACACTGAGAATTTCCAATCTGGTCCTTACTTCACACTTTCACAGCATCCAACTGCAAGTATGGTCCAATATATTTATACTGAACTGAATTCAGTTCCTCGATAAATGATTTTTCTCCAACATTTTTATGATTTCGCTCATTCTATCCTTCCATTCAAAACGTTTTCCTTCTTGTTCACATGGTAAAAACTTCAAACCTCAAATATAAGTTTCTCCATGAAGTGATTTCAGTCAGGAATACAACTAGTCAGCATTAAAGTGAAAAGCTATGAAGTCAAATTTAGGTTCATTCATGGTCATACTGTCTTGTATTTGGTAAGTGCTTTACCTGTCTGTATCAGTTACTGTTCTAAGTGCTATATGTGTATCAACTGATATAATTTTTACATGATTCTATGATGGAGAAACATTTATTATTTATGCATGCATTGTAGACAAGGAAACTGATGCTTAGAGAAGTTAGATACTCTCCTTAAGGTTATATCTGGTAATTGGCAGAGTCAGGCTTTGAACCCAGGCCTGCATGTTATGTTAGACTGTTTGTCAGTTCCCCTTATTTTCTGGCTAACTCTTGTACTTAAAGTCTTTGAGATGAGCGGGATCTTGGAGGTAACTGAGTTGTGTAGCTGTTTTTTGCTCTCAGATGATTAAACTGAGGCTCTGAGACAGTGAATGACCTAATCAAGGTTACAGAGTCAATAGCAGAGCTTGGGTAAGAGAACCCAGGTGCAAGACTGTCCAGAATTCTTTCCCTGAAAGCAAGTATATTTCCCTGCCCTGCCCCAACTAGAAATCTCCACCCCCTCCCCCAACTTGAAATCCCTGTGCCTCCCCCAAGTAGAAATCCCTGCCCCTCTCTCCTAACATTAATTTCTGTCACTTCCTTTAATGTACATTAGACAAATCGATTTGTTCACCAATCCTTAAAAGCCCACCATGATGTTAAATTTCGGTGATGCGAAGATGAATAGAACATAGTCTCTCCCTATGCTTGAAACACTTACTGTCCACAGGGGGCAAGGTGTCGAGAGAGAGCTGCAAACCACTAAGAACAGTGTTATGAATGGAGGTTTGTATCCAGTGTGCTATGACAGCATAAAGGAGGAAGACATCTCTTCATGATAAAGTCAGGAATCACTTCATGGAAGAACTTACATTTGACATTTGAAATCCTTACCATGTGAACAAGGAGAAGGAAGATATTTTGAATGGAAGGATAGTGTGTCCAAAATTGGTTCCTCCCAGTGGGTTCTTGGTCTCACCGACTTCAAGAATGACGCCATGGACCCTTGCGGTGAGTGTTACAGTTCTTAAAGATGGTGTGTCCGGAGTTTGTTCCTTCAGATGTTCAGATGTATCCAGAGTTTCTTCCTTCCAGTGGGTTCGTGGTCTTGCTGACTTCAGGAGTGAAGCTGCAGACCTTCACGGTGAGTGTTACAGCTCTTAATGGAAGCGTGGACCTAAAGAGTGGGCAGCAGCAAGATTTATTGTGAAGAGTGAAAGAACAAAGCTTCCACAGTGTGGAAGGGGACCTGAGCAGGTTGTCGCTGCTGGCTCCGGTGGCCAGCTTTCATTCCCTTATTTTGGCCAGCTTTTATTCCCTTATTTTGCTCCACCCACATCCTGCTGATTGGTCCATTTTACAGAGCGCTGATTGGTCCATTTTACAGAGTGCTGATTGGTGCGTTTACAAACCTTTGGCTAGACACAGAGCACTGATTGGTGTGTTTTTGCAGAGTGCTGATTGGCACATTTACAAACCTTTAGCTAGACACAGAGTGCTGATTGGGCATTTTTACAGAGTGCTGATTGGTGTGTTTACACACCTTTAGCTAGACACAGAGTGCTGATTGGTGTGTTTACAATCCTTTAGCTAGACAGAAAAGTTCTCCAAGTTCCCACCTGACCCAGAAGCCCCCGGCTTCACCTTTCAATAGAATGTGTGAAATTGTAAACACGTTGAAGAAAATGATGCATTGAGGAACAGAATTCAGTTTAGTATAAATATATTGGACCATACTTGCAGTCGAATGCTGTGAAAGCATGAAGTAGGGGCCAGGTAGGAAATTCTGACTGAACTGCAGCAGTGAGAATAGTGGGGAGAACACAAATTTGAGAGAGAGATGATAAGAATGACAGGACCTGGTGACATGGGAGAAGAATAAGAGGGACTCCTAGATTTCTTTCTTGGGTGGCTATGTAGATTTACACCAAAATGAGAAATACATTGTAGCAGAGAACATTGATAAGGTAATTCTATTTTGAGTGTCTATTAGACACCCAGGTACATCTGTCTAACTAACTGTGGGAAATAAGGGTCTGGAGCTCCAGGGATGCAACTGAGTGGAGAAGATGAAGATGTGGGTACATTGATGGTAAAGGAAACTAGGAAATAAAGATCTTTTGAAGAAGAGTGTATAGAGTGATAAGAGGGGGATGATAAGTATGCGAAAACAAAACAGAGATAGAGGGTGTTTACAGAGAAGCAAGAAAATAACTCAAAGAGAAAGACTTATGACGTAGAAGGAACAAAAGGAAGGGTGATAGTAGAGAGTGTTGTCAGTGGGGTTGCTCAGAGGTCAGAAAAATTAAGGACTGAAAAGTAGCCATTAGGTATACCAACTATTAAGAATGGGGATTGGAATAAGAACAATTTTAGAAGTCTGTTTGTAGGAGCTGCATAAGTGAATGAATGCTTAAGAGGAAAAATAGAGAACAGAATTAGAAAATGAAAGGAAGGTCAGAGATAAGAAATTGAGGTCTCGGTAAAAGACGAAGGGCCTAGTGGACCTCTGTAGGCCAAGGGGAAGGAGCTGGAAAAGAGGACAAGGCTGGAGACATGAAGCAAAGTCCCAGGGTTTGGAAGGGTTGGAATCAAGGGCACTTGTGGTCAGGCTGGCTTAGTAACGACTCAGCCTTGTTGGACATGTGAATAGTGCAACATCTTTTCTTCAAACTGTCTCTCTTTGTAGCCCATGATTTATCTGAAGGTGTGTGGAGCTTCCTGGAAGGGACCTGGGAGAGACTGGAATTGTAGAGTCTGGGGATAAAATGGAGAAGGGAGTATTTGGAAGTCATATTACAGGGGACATACGTTCTGATGGTAGAAGGTAGCGATGAGGAGAGGGGCTGAATGGAAGTCATATTTTAGGGGAAAGGTGAAAGAAAAGAAAAGGCGACCTGCCCATAATGGAAGATGGAATCTGGCAAAGGAAGGCTAACTTAGTGGCGGGTCCTCAGGGCTAAATGCAATCTTGGGAATGATGTTGCAGCTCTCATGGAACTTCTGTAACCGAAGGCTGAAAGAGGTGTGCTGCTCATTGAAATATCCCTTTCTCAAAATACGGAATATTTTGAACCAAGCCACTTAGCCCCCTTGTGGAGCTATCCATATATAGGTCTAGGGAAGTTGTCTTCATTCTCTCCCCTTTTCAACTAGCACAAAAGGAACAGTGGTGCTATTTCTCCTCTGTCCTTTGATAGGCATAGAGTGTACAGGAATTTAGCTTGGCAAGTGGCCGTTGTAGTTGGACTGGTGGTGGGAATGACAAAGCTTGTCTGAGAGAAAAATCTGTCTCACAGAGATCTGAAACCTTCTCTGGGGCTCTGATGACACTCAAAGTCATTACTACACAGAGGCAAGGAGGGCTTTTGTTTTGCAAAAGCATCGTTGGCCACTGGGCAGGAGCCCACATACAGGAGATAGTGGCTGCTTTGATGGTGACCCTGGCAGTTTTATTGTAGGGACTGGTGACGGAGTGCCATATCTCAGTATTCCAGGCAGGACTCCAAGTTCGGTTGACTGGACAATTTAAGAAAACACTGAGAGCAAGTATTTTTGCTTCTCAAGCTGTGGGACGGAGTATTTAAAAGCCACACAGTCCTGAATTCCAATCACAACTCTTCCAAGTACTGAGGCAAGTTATTGAACTTATTGAATTTGAGAGTGGGATCTGACTGAATGGAGCTTGGAGATATTGAAATTAGAATATTAATGTTAATGGCTACATTTATGTTGTAGGTTAGGGGAACTCAGGCATTGCAATTTAATTAAATTGTTTTCCATCTTAGACTTAAGCGTAGTAAGCAAGTTTACTCAGTTAAGAAGAAAAGAGCAACAGTTAATTACATTAGAATGCTGCTGAGCTTTCAAAGCAAAATCATTCCTAATTTGTACACTCAATCTGTAGCATATCTTATTCAGACACATACTCTTCCCCACTTTCTTCTTACCCCCATTTTATTCTGTCTTCAGGCAGTTTTTTGTCATTCTAAAGGAAGATAACAGATACGTCCATTGACTGTTTACTTTGCTACTTATTTCAATTCTACTGAATTCGAAAAATTTCACAGAGGTCCAGGTACACTAACTCATGCCTATAATCCCAGCACGTTGGGAGATGAGGTGGGAGGACTGCTTGAGCCTGGGAGTTGAGACTACGCTGGGCAGCAGAGTGAGACCCCATGTCTATAAAAAAATTAAAAAATAGGCTGGATGTGGTGGTGCCAACCTGTAGTTCCAGCAACTCGGAGGCTGAGGGCTGAGGTGGGAGGATTGTTTGAGTCCAGGAGGTCAAGTTTACAGTGTACTATGATTGTGTCACTGCATTCCAGTCTGGGTGACAGAGTGACACTTTATCTCAAAGAAAAAAAAATCACAGAGGTAGAAGAGACAATGGTCTTGGCTGATTCACAGCTGTTGTTGTGGTTATTAAAGTGTGTTTTTGGAACAGCTTCTGATTGGATGTTAATGTATCACATAAAATAAGGATAATTATTTCATAGTTTGGGAAAGCTGACCAATCATGTTTCATTTCTGTAGTAATATAGCTTCCCCAAGACTGACTATACTAACATGCATTTGGATCTCTCAAACTTATTTGACCCCGTAAAATATGAAAATGTGAAAGACATACTTTCCTTCAGAACTGTTGCAGAAATTGTGTATCATGGATCAAGCTTTCGGAAATTGTTTCTAGGAAAATGGGCAGCTTGGACTTTTGGGACCTGAGATATTGAAGTGGAAAGAGTCCTGTAGAAACTTCTAGAGTGAGAAAAGAAAAAGATTGAGAAATTTTTAGGAACTAGCTTTTGGTGTTTCGTGCTTTCTCTCTAATATGATCCCAATTTATTCCATTCGCACTTTAATCAGAACCAGGAAAATTGGAATGTGGGAATTCGAGTAACTCCCAGGCAAAATTCCTCATGTTACTCTTCTGTGAGTGGTAGGGCAATACAGTACTGTGTAGTTTTTATACCAAAGACTGACTGGCTCTGTGTTTTTCTTAAATGAATGCCAGCAATTTCTGGCAATGGCAATTGCTATAGCAAATACTCCAAACAATGATCAGGGCAAGGGATATGACATATTTTATCAAAATATCTAAAATAAGTCATAAGAAAGTGTTGTTTGGGAGATATTTTTACAAGGATTTTTGTCTTCTGCACATTCCAAATCTTTCAGATGTTCTGAATGATTATCCTTTAGCCTAGGCATGATGGAAATTCTTTTCTTCAGAGCATACATTCATTGACTATTCCAGTTACACTGGATAACCCATGTGAAAAATTACCCAATTGGTGATTCTTAACCAAGGGTAGGTAAGCATACACAATTCTACATAGCTATGTACAAATATGACACTTGGCCCATATGCACAGATTCTGATTCAGTAAGATTTAAGAGGGCCTCCTAAGTTTGTGTTTTTGCAGTGACCCCTGGATGAGTCTAATGTACACCTTGAGCTGAGAACCCTTGGGATGGATATAACTAAATTAGCAGAAATAGACTATTTTTCATTTATGAAACAGCATGGCATGCTAGACCTCACACAGTCCTCATTGATGATGGTGAAAAATGTGCATTTTAAAGTAAAAATGATGATCAGACATCTTTATTTGTATCTGTGTCTCATATTCTAAATATTCCTTTGGAGGCAAATTTGGTAAAGTGGCAAAGTGAGAGGAACAGGCAAGATGCTGACTCACCTGCCTATAGGATGTATGTACAAAACTCCCTTTATTGAGGCAGCTTCTGTGAGTGTGGCTTATAGGTACTTTTGAATTAGGGAAATATGATATTTCAGGGTAAGGAAAATAAGGTGCACTAGACTCTCTGGGGAATGCTACATCAAGAGAGGCGATGATGAGAGGAAAGTAATGGAGCTGAGCGTTCATATCTTGGCTTCATGTTCATATCAGCTCATTCTACTCAGATCATTGACACAGCCACCAATGATAATATTTTGGATTTGCAAATAACAGAAAACCTTAAGCCACCCAATGTTCCCAGGGAGACATTGCTGAAACAATGACAATGAGAAAATGCGATGTGTTTGTCAAATTAGAGTACCAAATTCTATCATCCTTTGGTGCAGGTAGGAGGAAATCCTGGTTAACAAAGTGTTACGACATCTCTGAATCTCCTAAATAAGCTTTCTAGGATGTGATGATGAAATGATAGCTTATTGTGCAGAGAGGAAGATCCAATTATCTTCATAGTAACAATTTTACCTTCTTTTGTTTTTGTGATCTGCTAGCAAGCTAAAAGAATAGCTTTTGAGAGAAAAAGTTGAAATTTCATTAATGGCTGATGGAATGGCTGAGATAATGATCTATCTACAACATCTGTCACCCTCCCTGTATCTTGGGTGGACTCAGAACTGTCCTAGAATGAAATCTCAGGATAAGGTGGACCCTATATGGCTTAGAGCATGGGTTTCCTTTGAGTAGCCTTGGCTTAAAAGCTAATATCCTCAATCACACAGCGCCTTTGAAAACCTTGGATTCCAGTATTGTTTCTTTCAAGAACTAACCACCTTAATCCCCATTTGTTAATCCTTCAGGGGAAGTGTGCATGATTTTATTATATATTGTTCATGATTATATGTATATTCAAACCACAGGGGAAATGAATGACATTATCTATTAATCTGTTTTATTTTAAAAAATCATTTGCCTATATTTCTCTAAGTAGGACCTGACTGGAAGCTCACATCACTACCCCCATCCCCAAATACTCAACTCAGATATTACAACATAATTGAAATTAGATTAAAAAATTAAATGACATTTTGCGAACCGTTTAAAAGGGTCAGCAATGTGTTTGAGCACTACGAGATTAACCTTTGTTCATTTGGGAAAATGCAGACTTCAATAGGGATTCTGTGGCTGGGGTTGCACTTGCTAAAAGTTTAAAACAGTAATTTTTTCCTAAGAAAGGTCATCTTGAGCTAAAATGTCAAATAAATTATTTAGATTACTGAATTAGAAAAGTGAGGATCTGACAGGCTGAATTTTTTATGCACATTAGCCACATCCAGGGTCTTTCTATGCTCTTTTTATTAGGTAAAGTGCACCCCCTTGCCTCTTATTAAAAATCTCTCCATTTAGTCCGATACACTTCCTTTGACAGATGACTGCTGCTTTTGAGCATCCAAATCCACGAGGCTGCTGAATTCATATGGCTTGTGTCCATTTTGCATTCCTCCTAATACAGATTCTAGTGAAAAGGCACACAAGTCACAGAGAAAAGAACATACACATAAGCACACACGTGAGCACACACACCAACCATAAATGTTTGTATGTATGCACACAAATACATAATGATATCTCAAGCATGTACACAAACGTGTATAATGTATATATATTCTTTAAGCAAGATAACCTTTGACTTCAGAAAAATAAAAATGTTATTCGAAGATAATATACACTCCTTGACTTATGATGGGATTACATCCCAGAAAGCACATGGTATATTGAAAACATTTTAAGTTGAAAATGCATTTAATAACCCCCAAAACTCAAAGCTGAAAAATCTAACCTATAGATTTAGAATTACAAACGCATTGTAATTCTGAAATGCGTTTTTAATAGAGAACGACTAGTATCAGATTGTTCCTACTTAGGAAATAATACCAAAAAAGTAAATGGCTTTGTGACCATGTGACTGAAGGAATTCTCCTGGATGCAAAAGTACTCTTTGAAGGAACCTCTAGGTGCCACTGCCATCTTGGGTAAATGGCAGTTTTCTGGTTAGTGCTGCTTTTATAGAGCACTGTGAGCCTTTTAAAACATTTTCCTGTTGTAGGTAGGTGATGCTGATACTAGTTCTATTTTACACATAAGAATTTGAGTTATAGAGCTGTCAAAATTGTTGATAAGGCTTGGTTACTATCACATTTTCACATGTGAGTCCTAATATTGGCTCCTGGCTCCTTCTCCACCAGAATATTTATGTCAAATCTGTGGTTTCTTATGCAGATAAGTTCTTTTGAAAGTTTAGTTGAATATTTTGGTGCCTATAGGTGGAAATGTACTTGGTACTCCCAAATGTCTTCATACCTTTATACATAAAATACACAATATTCTGTATTTTTGTGAGACTTTTAGCTTATACTTATGTTTCTGGCGCATATATATATATTTTTTAAATTCCTCATTTTAGAGAACTTTTTTCTCTAGAATAGTTATTTTTCCAAGCTGCTTTTTCATATCTATCTCAAGAAATTCTCTTTACTTGGCTGAGAATCCTTGTACAATCCTGGGTTGAGATTAGAATTCAAAATTTAGAGATTCTTGTTTCCAAATCTGTGGTTGGATTACATTCGTTTCTTTTCCTCCTCCTCCATCTATACTTTTCATCTCCCCCCATTTTTCCTTTATTTCCTCTTCTTCTTTGGCTGTCTACATACCTCTTGCTTATTTGGATAATGTTTGTGCCCTGTATTTCCCGGCCTCCTTGAAGTTGGGCAGAGTTTATGACTATTTCTGGCTACTGGAATGTGGATAGAAAGGAAGTATGTCACTTCCGGGTTAAAGACCTGAAAAGCCCTCACACACCCCTCTAGCTGCTGCTTCTGTTACCATGGCAGTTGAGGAGGGGCTTTAGCTGTGATGATAGGACTAAAACTTTGAAGCTGACCATGAGGAGATGCCCTGAAAAGGCACACATGCCTGCAGTAGACTTTCCATTAGCAGCACATTAATTTTTGTTTGGTTAAACATTTGAGATTTTGGAATTGTTAGCACAGGATAATCTAGTTTATTTTGACTAAAATAGATTAAGGGGGACTCTTTATTCAGAATTTTAGAATTTTATATTCAATGAAAATACAGTATATTTTATTGTTTCCATCTTGACCTTTCATTCTAACCATTGCCCTCTTATATGGGGTCTCTGTGAGTATCCAAATTCATATAAGGTGAGCGTTTTTTTAAATTCTGCCCTCAATGATTTTTTTTGAGTAACATTCTCATATGTTGCCTAAACTTGACATCTCCCTGAGTGTAATAAAAAAAACCGGGAAGTGCTGACACATGCAAAAAACTGTTAAATCCCAATATTTCTTCCATTTATTTGAAGAAAAGATGTCCTGGCAATTGTGGGATTTACAAATGTCCAATTCTAGAGAAAGAGTTCAAAAAGAAGAAAATGAAAGGATTTCAAAATGTCTATTTCTTTTATACCACTGTAAAAATAAAGACATATTGCTTTATGCATGGCCCATTAGGTCACTGAAATTTGGAATGCATGACTGTGGTTTTCAATTGATCTTTAATTTGAATGCATCTGAGAAGTAGTCTAGGAATTGCTGGGCCCTAAATATAATTTTCCAAATATCTGAATTTCTGGCACTGAAGTTGCACTAACTTTAAGAGCTTATAAAATTGGCTGATGCAATACAAAGGATAGCTCAAACTTTCCCAAGTTTAAATTCCTCCTAGGGGATAATACTCTCTCAGGGATAATGTATTCCTAAGCAACTTACATAAGTCAAGAAAAGACCTGTTGGGCTAAGCAGGTTTTTATTTGTGACCCAGGCTTTTGTATGTTTGTGTGTGTGTGTTTTTACCTGGGTATAATCTTGATTTACATGGTATTCCCTAGAAGTTGAGGTGAGGATATATTGTTTTTTAATTCATGTTCTCATGACCAAATGACATTTGAATATCCCTAGAATAAGAGCTTTCAGTGACTCCTGAATTAAGTCTAAACCCTTTGTCTCTGTGTATTTCTATAATATAGTCTTTCTCTGTGAAAACTACTTTCATTAGATACATTCTCTGATCTACTTGACCAGTGACCAGCTCATTCTGATCTTAGAGCTTTTGTTCATATTGTTTAGTCACTTGGAATAATCTTTCTTCTTCCTCCACTCCTATCCATGAATTATCCATTCTTCAGGAGCCAGCTCCAAGCCTAACTCTTCCACTAACTTTCTTTTATTACTAAAGGCAACAAATTTCTAGCAGCTGCCTTTGGTACTGAATTATGCCTTGAATGTATTATCCAATAAATAATAAATTTCATATGGGCGGTCCAAAGGATGGGGGTGGAGATGGAAAAATTGTTTACACATAGGTCCAGAAAATGGAGCCAAACTTTGAAAGCTGAGGGATGACCAGTCAGTCAGGAAGAAAATGAGTGTATCAGTCCATTGTTGCCTTGCTACAAATAACTGTTATGGGCTAATTTATAAAGAAAGGAGGTTTAATAGTTTCACCTTTCTGCAGGCTGTACAGGAAGCATGTTACTGACATCAGTTTGGTTTCTGCAGAGGCCTCAGGAAACTTACAATCAGGATGAAAGGCAAAAAAGGGGGAATGGGCAGGTCACATGGCCAGAGCAGGAGCAAGAGAGAGAGTGGGGAGGTGACACAAACTTTTAAACAACCAGATCTCTTGTTAGAACTCACTGTTGCAAGGACAGTACCAAGGAGATGGTACTAATCATTGATGAGAAATCTTCCCCCATGATCCAATTCAGTTCCCACCAGGCCCCACCTCGAACCTTGAGGATCACAATTGAACATGAGATTTCTGTGGGGACACAGATTCAAACCATTTTTGAGTGAGAGTTGATAATGAATAAACAAAAAAAACAGTTATATACGGGCAAAATGGGGCTAATTTTCTTATTGCTGAGTGTCTTCTGGGATGTTCCTTTTCCTTGTAGTTTAGCATCCCTCATGGAACTAAAAGTGAGCATCTCAAGAGATTGTTGACCAAGTTTCTAACTCCCTCTAATAAGGCCAGACTAAGGTTTTCTTAGGTTCTCTTTGTAATGAAAAGCTATGTTGCTATTAGTTGAGAATATAGTTAGAATGGGTGGAAGGCTTCCATATGTTCTGCCTTAGTGTAGGTATCACCCACTCCACAAACAATAGGCCTCTGTTGCTGAGGAAATTAGTCAGGATTCTTAGTTGTGAGTAACAGAAACACAACCCAAACTAATTTAAACAAATGGGAATTTATAGGCTCATCAAACAAAGGATTCCTATGGCTAATTTTTCAAAAGAAGGAAGGTTCTGTTGTGAACATACAAATACATTTCCACTAAATCAAAAGCATAGTATGTCCCACAACAAATGTTATGGCATCCCCTCTCTGATCACTGGGACAGAATCTAGAACTATGGTGTACAAAACTATTCTCTTTCAGGCTGGGTACAGCAGGGAGTGTTAGGATTCAGGGATCAATGGGCAGAAAGTGTGTAGGGAAGGAAGATGCTGGAGCAGATAAATTTCCTGGCTCAGAAACGCATGTTCAAGTTGATGAGCTCTAGTGGTATAAATGTGATAGGCTGTTGTCCACATGACTTCCCCTAGCATGTGAAGCTTGCTAGATGTAAACCTGAAATCCATAGGACTCACCAGAAGAAAACCTGCCCAGTCCTCTTGGGTAGATTGTGGCTTTTTCATGTGTTCTGGATTTAAAATGAGGGTGGTGGATGAGAGCAGGAAACCCGTGCATGTGTACGTGGGTGTGTATGTTATGTATGTGTGTGAAATCCATGATTTCAATAAAATGGTATATTTTAAGTGCAGCCATGATTGGTTGGATTAAGACAACCTTGATTTGAGGAGGTACTTGTGAGAAGGAAAAAAGCTGCATCTGAGATGTTTTTGCAATGCACGGTTTACAACTGTCCTCTGGTATTGATCTGGGATTGGTGGTGTGCAAGGAAGAAGTGGTTCTTGCTCTGAAGTGCTCTAAAAAGGACCAGCTCAAACTGGGATATAAACAGGGCTTCCTGGTTAAAGCAGACCATAGGACCAGTAAATTTCATGCAGGCATGGGAGATTCTAAAGAGCCCGACTTTCCTCCACTGTAGCCAACAGAAGTCCCTCACTATCTCCACATGGTCACCAGGGTTTATCTCTTCCAGCTTGTAGCAAAACCCTGTCTTCCTTTGTAGAGTGGGGGACGGATCTCCCTCTCTCTTTTTTAAGTTTCATAGGACATTGATATGCAAATGGACTAAAGGTGGGCTCTGTATATAGCTCCTATATTGTTACTTCTTCACAGCAGGCAAGCACTATTAGCTTAAACCCCCTGGTGCCAAACTCAATGCTTACATATCCAGTGGCTTTAAATATATCCCAGATAAGCATGTTTTAAGCCATTTAGAACCTGTCTGCTTTACCTACCCCACAAAACTATACCTAATATCTGCCAACCATAGATAAGATAACCCCTATAGCTATAAATGACCTCAAATCACGGCTGTTTTTCGTAGCTCTCTAGCCCAGGAACTGCTAGACACATAAGCCCCATCTCTGATTCCTCGCTCCCCTAGAAAGTCTCTTGCCCTCTTTTGCCTTCTGGGTGTTAATCCCATGCTGCTATTTCTGTCAGGTCTTCTACTCATCCCGGAAGGAAAAGGAGCTTCTTCTCTCTTGCGACTCTGTCCCAATACTGGCTGTAAAACTTACTGTGCAATACTGACATCCTGTAGTCCTGTCTTTTCCTTAATCAGTCCTGAAATCCCTGAACTCACCATAGACACCCCTACATTTTCTCCAGGAATAGTCAGAAGTGATATCAGAAGTATTTACCAACTTTTAGACCCTGAGTGCTTCCAATTAGAATGGATGTCTGACCACTCAAAATAGACACCAGCTATGAACAACTGATACAGCTGTTCTGATTGATTATCAGCCCTGCATAAAAGTGTTCGCGGATGGGACTTCAGCTGGTTGGCTCAAATACATCTTTATTTAGATTGGATGCCACCAGAAATGCAAATGGATTAGACTTATTTCCTTTTTTATTCCTTCAAGAATGTTCTTAGGGCTTACAATATGCCGTGTGCTGTCCTGAAGCTTTGCCAACCAGTGCTGATTGTAGCCGTCAAAACACTGTCTAGTACATGTGATTGAGACTTCATAGGTCTGGCTGGACTGACATGCATGTGACATTCTTCTGGTAGAGGATCCTACAGGGACGGTGGCCTTCAGGGCTGGACCTTGTGGACAAGATGGGGTTGAAACAGTGGTTCTAGATCTCTAGAATACACACGAGCTCTCAGCCAAGTTGTGGACATACAGGCCCACCAAACCTCCTAGGAAGCCTGAAGATGCTTAGGTTCCAATGCTTGACCAGAAAATCTCTAGATGATGATTTTAGGTTTCTAGAATCACTTCTGTAGCCTGTGATAGATTTTCCCCCTATTCTAGATAGTTTAACTCTTCTAGGGCCAACTTGTGAAAAAAATAGCAAGATAAAACTCCTTGTCTGGGTTGCCATGCTAACATTGGAGGCAAAGTCTACTATAAACTGACTTCGGATATTGGAGCTGGATTAAAGGTGAATAGCACCTTTGGCTTAAATACATCTGCCATTCCTGGGATCCGGTTGAATCTAGGATCCTCCTTTAGGTGGTATTGTGGACTGAATTGTGTCCCACTAAATCCATATGTTGAAGAGATCTACCTCTAATGTTACTGTGGAGATAAGGCCTTTAAAGAAGTAAATAAGGTTAAGTGAGGGCATAATGGTGTAACTCTATTTAACGTGTCTGATTTTTCCTCAGCTTCTGCTCCCATCAGTCACTAGCCTATTTGTTCCATAACTCAAAATATTTAGATTTCTTTAGAGTTCTGGCTACTCTTTGAGTTTTGGGGACCCACACTACAGAATTCTCTGGCCCTATCACCTCTCACTGGAAGTGGATCGAGCAGAACCACAGGTCTTTGTTACCTGAGGGCTAACAAGTGGGTTGTACATGGGAAAGTAATCTGAACCTCAGTCTGTTGGCATCGTCCATATCTCCTAAGGGAAAAAGCCAGTAGCCCAAGAACACTCCTTTGGATCACTCAAAAATTTAATAATTTGATTTTACAGCAAGATAAGATACTACTATTGATTCAGGCCCATATGTACAAAAGGCAGAGTATGAATGAATATATGGATATAAAACCAAGATCCAGGAACTATGTCTTACTCCTCACCAACCCCCTGCAAGATGTTGTGAAAACTGTTCTTCACTAGGTGCCGTGGCACTGTTTAGACATTGAAGGAGCTAAAAGGCTGAATATAACCAATGGGTTCAAGCATTGTTTAGTCTTGCAGTGGTTTCAAGCATTATTTAGTGTTGCATTCATTGCCCTCCTACAGGGGTATATGTTATGCTCCCTGGAGGCACAGCTTCATTAAGGCCTAGCCCCTTGGAGCCACTACAGAAGGTTGATTCTTTGGACTGCCAGGCATTCATCAAGCACTTCATTACATTTAGGGCATGTTCAGAAGATCAGAAATACTTCTTATCTTGACTTAACTAGGAACTGAGCAGCTTGTGAAACCGGCCAAATAAATTAGAAATTGAGGCAGCCCATCCTGGTTTTCTAAAAATTGTTTAAGGTGTAGCTGTTGGGGGTGTGGCCAGATGTGGCACTGTACCTTTTTGGCAAGGTTGAGTCATGTGTACTTACAGAGGTCAACTTCACCAAGGTGTTCCCCAGCTGTCTCGAGTGGGATCTGTTTTCACTACGAAGAGGTCATCTCTCATCAATGAATGAAAAGTTCTCATCTCATTCCTGAAAACTAGAACATTCTGCACACTCACATGCGTTTACATTCCATTATTTTCATGTGCCTCAAGGATTATGGACTGATGGGATAAAATTTAGTTCCCAACTGTGGGATTGAGTTATAATCAGAACGCACAAGAAAAATGCAGGAGTTTGAAGAAATGAGGGCCAGTTGGGCTCTCTACTGACTTATCTGTCCAAGGGAATGCCCAGAAGAGGAGAGTAGAATCAGAATCCAAAAACTGAGATAAAGATCCGAAGCAGGTTAGTGTAAACAAGCTGGAAGATCTGGGCAGCAGAGGGCTTGGAGAATGATGAACAGTAATGGGTAGGCTGAGACCAGCACCTCATAAGAGGGTGAAGCAGTACATTTCTGGAGAAAGATATGTGCAAGTTAACAGGTTTCTGGAACATTTTACATATGGCCAGCACTAATGGTGGGCCAGGGCCAGGTAATTAAAGGGACATAGCTGAAAGAAACAACATCCATTTTACTCCTTCAGAAATCTCATTAGACTTATAGTTAGCTACATAATTGAACACTTATTTCATATCTAAGCTCTTTCAAGTTGGTTTTCTACCCTCACAACATATGCCTCAATCCACTAAGAACATAGTGGCTTGTGTAGGAATGTTTCTTGATTGATTGATGAATAGAGTCCCTTATTTAGAGCGATTTCCATGTAACTGAACCACTGTCTATTCATTTCATGTTTGCAAATATTTTTCCAAGGGAGTATTCAATCTGTTTCTCATATACATCCAAGTTATGCCTCTCATGCATGTTTTGTTGCCTGCTTCATAATACAAACAAATTTCTCACTTGCCTATTCTGCCTAGAGTGGGACAGTAGGTGATATTTCTGGTACTGAATTACCCATTGATGCATCTGCCTGGACATGGAGATGGAGAGTGAAATATGAAGACTACTGCTGGAGGGAAGCTATTTAATTTTGGGTTGTGGCCACAGCAAAACTTGACATGGGGCAACACTAGGAAAGGGGCATGGGATGAATTTATTTGTCATATTGTATTTTTGAAAGATTTACTCATAAATTTCACTTTAGCCATTAACAACATGCAGCCATTACTCAAACTATTTATCAGTTGCCAAAAAAAAAAAAAGTATCCTTGTGGCTCAAACCTTGAATAATGTGGGAGGACCTAAGGAGAGATGGGAAAAAATTCACCCATAATTGTGAGAGGGTTTGTGTTTTTGTCCTTTCCTTCAGCAGGAGGAACACACCCGCATTTCTAGTATCAGGACCTCCATGATTCAGTCCTTTGAAAGGCCCTAAAATGCTCTCCTTATTTTTGTGTTAAAAGCTGTCATGGGTTCAGTTAAAGCATAATTTTGCATGTATAGGGTTTGAGGGGGTGGGGAACAACTGCATGATTGCAGCTCATTGCTATGATTTCTGGCCAGTTGTTTCTTTTTAAGGACTGATTAATTGCCAGGCTGTTGACTATTAATTGCTCTGACTATTCCTAAACCTCTGATGGCTAGCAGAGGCAGTGAAACAGCTATTCCCAAACTCCAGAAACTGGCTTCCCATGGCTCTAAGAGCAGGGCAGAAATTCAACTTTGGGGAAGATGTTCTCTTGGTTCTGAGAGAGTTTGAAGAACTCTCTCATTTTAGCCAGAAAGCTCTCATTCATAAACTTGATATTGACTGTTGTCGACATTGTTGAAAAAAATTGAAAGGCCAATACTTCAGAATGGGATATTGGCTTCTGTTAAAACATCTGAATGGTGGTCTCAGGGTTCTTGCAATAGATTTTTTTTTTTTTCTTAATGAAGAAATTTGGGATTTCTTTTGGTGGGTGTGGTGACAAGAGTTTGTGGGTTCTGAGACTCAGGGGAAGAAAAATATGGGAGAGAACTCTGTGTTAGAAAGCAGATCCCTAAAACAGGGTGGAAGGCCAGAGGACCAGGGC
This sequence comes from Macaca nemestrina, assembly GCF_043159975.1. Taxonomy (NCBI): domain Eukaryota; kingdom Metazoa; phylum Chordata; class Mammalia; order Primates; family Cercopithecidae; genus Macaca; species Macaca nemestrina. Next base: position 164,295,750 of record NC_092131.1, read on the forward strand.
GAAAAATGGTCAGGAGGATCTCTCTGTCACAGAATTGCAGATCAGCTAAAGGGGAAATGAACTAATTTGAGAAAAATATTCTTAAGACAATGGACTATCCTGCAGTCTACTGTTTTGTTGAATGATCCTTCTTTGCATATCAGAAAGCAACTGATATACTTTGGGTGCTCTGTTAGTCAGGGTTCTCCAGAGAAACAGACTTCCCCCACCCCCGACCGTCCACACCCATTTTAAGGAAATTGGCTCATGTAATTGTAGAGGCTGGCAAGTTTGAAGTTTGTAGGACAAGCCGGTAGGCTAGCAACTTGACAGGAGTGGACATTGCAGTCTTTAGGCAGAAGTTCTCCACGAAGCCTCAGTTTGGCTTTTAAGGCCTTCCAACAGATTGGATGAGGCCCATTCACATTACCAAGAGTAATCTCCTTTTCTTAAAGTCAAGTGATTGTGAATATTCACCACACCTACAAGATACTTTTTATAGCATCACCTAGATTAGTGTTTGATTAAATTACTGGGTACTAGAGCCTAGACAAGTTAATACATAAAACTAACTACCATAAGCATTAATATCCATGTTCAAATAGTTTATAGTGGTGATAGTTCTACGGCCCTCAGTTATGTTCCTGTCTTACCTGCATCTTTACAGGCCCTGTCTTTCCACCCAGTCTCCTCTTGGAGGTCCTACTCATATATTTTAAGAACTCCTGTTGAATGTTTTCTCTTTTGCATTTAGTATTCTTATTGCTGTTTAGAATATTACCCCAAATTCACTAACACATTAGGTCTGTTTCTTCAGGAAATCGTCTACAGTAACTCCTAGCCCTGATGGCTTCCTAAATTAAAACTGATAGCTTAGTCCAAGTCCATTATTTATTTATTCATTTAATCCTTCATTTGTCAACACTGATTTTTAGTACTGACTGTATATAAATATACTGCTATCTTATAAGACCCGATGCATATATAAGGATGAGTAAGACATCTTTATATTCTTTTTATTCTCTGCATTACTATTTAGCTGACCACAGAGAAACACATTTACTACTATTCTGCTCACTTTCAAAGCCTTTTAAATCTTCCTGCATTTTATCCCCATTGACTGGGTTTTCTATAACCCAAAAGATATCAGTATTGTCTGCAAGTATGAGGATTTTATTAGATATTCCTTCATCTAGATCATTTATAAACATGCCTTGGCTTTGATCTTTGGGAATTTTCAGCACTTAAACTTATCCATCTAAAGAAGAACTTACTTATTCCCACTCTTTGTAATTTATGTTAGCTTCTTACTTAGAACTGAATGTTCCTTCAAGCCCACTGTGACTTTTTTAAGTTAAATATTTACTGAAGTATAGCACACATATGGAAAAATAATCATGTGATGAATTTTCACCAGGTGAACAGACCCATGTGACCACTACCCAGTTCCAGAATTAGTTATCAGCACTCCCCCAAATCCTCCTCATCCCCCATCTTCATTGCACACTCCTGAAAGTCAACAGAAGCTTTCTGATATCATAATTACTTGCTTTTGCCTGTTTTTACCTGCATATAAATGAAGTTATACAGAATGTACATTTTTAGTCTTTTTATTTTTTTTCTCATAACACTTTCTGAGAGACACAATGTTGCTATGGCCGTGTTGTTTGGAGGAACAGCCCTTAGTTCATCCTCAGTACTGGATAATATTACACCGTGTATCCATACACAATTTGTTGTCCATTCTACTGTTAATGGGTATTTAAGTTGTTTGCCTTTTGGCTGTTTAGTGCTACTCTGGACACTTGGACATGTTTTTTATTTTTTGATGTGGATGTGGATGTGTTTCTGTCAGATGTATACCTGGGAGTGTCATTGTTAAGTCATAGGGCATATTCAGCTTTAGCAGAGATCAGCAGAAATGTTTCCAAAGACATACGCCAATTTATAAGCATTCCTGTTGTTTCATATTCTTATCAATATTTAGTACAATCAGCTTCCAAATTTTAACCTTTTGTTATTGGGGTTTGAATCTCCTTTATAATGATGTTGAATACTTTTAATAGGCTTACTGGCCATTTTGGTACTCTTTTTGAAATGCCTTTTTTTTGGGGGCGGCGGGGACGGATTCCCACTCTGTTTCCCAGACTGGAGTGCAGTGGTGTGATCTTGGCTCACTGCAACCTCTGCCTCCTGAGTTCAAGTGATTCTCCTGCCTCAGCCTCTTGAGTAGCTGGCTAATTTTTGTTTTTTAAGTAGAGATGGGGTTTTACCATGTTGTTCAGGCTGGTCTCAGACTCTTGACCTCGTGATCCACCTGCCTCGGCCTCCCAAAGTGCTGGGATTACAGGTTTGAGCTACTGCACCAGGCCTTGAAATGCCTTTTTAAGTCTTTTGCATTTTTTATTTTTCTGATGACTTTATTTTTAAAAATCAATTTGTTGGAGTTATTTGTGTATTATTGATGCAAATTAGTTATCAGGTATATATTGCAAATACTTCTCATACTCTGTGACTTGCCTCTTCAAAATGGGGTCTTTTGATAAACATAAATTCTTAATTTTAATGTCCAGTATATCAACTTTATATTTTATGATTAGCATTTTGTTTACTGTTTTTAAAAATAGTTTTCTTCCACAAGATATCCTGTGTTTTCTTCTAAGGATTTATTGTTTTTACTTTTATACTTAAATCTACTGTTGACCTGGAATTGATTATTTTATATGTAGTATGAGTCTGGGGCCAATTTTTTTTTTCCATAAGGACATCCAATTGACCTAACAATACTTGAAAAACTATTATTTCTCCATTGCCTTTAGTATAATACTTGTTAAATCAAATAACCACATACATGTTAATCTGTTTTTGGACTTTTAAATTATGTCCCATTGATCTATTTATAGTTCTTTGGGTCAATATTATTTAGATTGCTTGTAAATTTCTCTCACTAATTCTTTGTACTTATCACTGCTGTAAGGAAATATAATTTTTGTATGTTGATATTGAATCGGGGTTCCTATAAATTCAATTGTTAATTCTGTGTATATATAGGTTCTTCTGGAATTTCTTGTTGTTTGTAAGTAATTATAGTTATATTTCTTCCTTTCCTTTTGTATATCTTGCTTTTATTTTCTTATTTCCTGCTGGGATTTTCAGTAAAATGTCAAGAGAATTGACAAGAGCAGGCATGTTCATTTTAGTTTCACCATTAGGAGGAAAGATTTCAGCAGTTCATTATTATTACCTCTGCTGTAGGGTTTTTGCAGATACTCTTTATAAAACTTAAAAGTTCCATTTAGTACTTGATATGTTACTAAAGAATTACAGTTAAAACAATGAGATACCATTACACGCTTACTAAATATAAAATTCCAAAACAGTGACAACACCCAGTGCTAGTGAGAACACTGAGCAACAGGAACTCTCAGTCATTTCTACTAGTAATGCAAAATGGTACAGCCACTTTGGAAGATAATTTGAGAGTTTCTTGAGAAGCTAAAAATACTCTTACCATATGATACAGTGATCACACTCCTTTGTATTTACCCAAATGAACTGAAAACTTATGTCTACACAAAAACCTGCACATGGATGTTTATAGCAGCTTTACTCATAATTGCCAAAACTTGAAAGTAATCAAGATGTCCATCAGTAGGTGAATGGAAAAATAAACTGTGGTACATCCAGACAATGAAATATTATTTAGCACTGAAAGGAAATCAGCTATGAACCCATGAAAAGACATGGAAGAAACTTAAATGCATTTTACTAAGTGAAATAAGCCAATCTAAAAAGGCTACATGCTGCAGGATTCCAACTACATGGAAAAGGCAAAACCATGAGACAGTGAAAAGATCAGTGGTTAAGAATAATCATCAAAAGATCACAAATAATCAAATGTTGGGGCCAAGAATGGTGGCTCACGCCTGTAATCCCAGCACTTTGGGAGGTCGAGGCAGGCAGATCACCTGAGGTCAGGAGTTTGAGACCGACCTGGCCAACATGATAAAACCCCGTTTCTACTAAAAATACAAAAATTAACTGGGTGTGGTGGTGTGTGCCTGTAATCCCAGCTACTTGGGAGGCTGAGGCAGGAGAATCACTTGAAGCTGGGAGGCAGAGGTTGCAGTGAGCCAAGATCGTGCCACTGCACTCCAGCCTGGGTGACAGAGCGAGACTCTGTAAATAAATAAATAAATAATCATCAAATGTTGGCTTTTCCTACTTGATTAATATCTGCTTTTATCTTTGAGTTTACTGTTTTTTAGAGTTGTATGTTGGACTCATTGATTTTAGCCTCTCCTCTTTTAAAAATATTCATTTTAAGTCTGTAAGTCTTCTTGTAAGCATAGCTTTAGATTTGTTTATACTTTTAGGGCAGTGAAACTATTTTGTATAATACTGTAATGGTGGATACATGTCACTATATATATGTTCAAACTGATAGACTGTACAACAAGAGTAACTCTAATGTAAACTATGAACTTTCAGTGATAATGATGTGTTCATGTAAGTTCATTGGTTATAACAAATGGTACCACTGTGGGATGTTGATAGCGGGGCAGGTTGTGCATATCTGGAGGTACAGGGAACATGAGAACTCTCAGTAATTTCTGCTCAATTTTTCTGCGAACCTAAAATTGCTCTAAAAAATAAAGTCTATTAAGTGCATATTTAATGTATAAAATATATCATTACATGTATAGTTAATTTTTTGACATATATAAAGTTAGCTAGAACTCATCTGGTCATCTGGCCCTGGTGACAATTCTAATGGTAATTAAAATAAAATAGATTTTTCAATAGTAAAAAATGTTCCCTTTTATTTCTTTCTATCTGATTTTAAAGTTAATGTGACTTTTTATTGTGAATGCATGATACATTTTATCAAATGTTTCTGTTGAGAAGATGCTATGGTTTGAACTTAGATTTTCCCCAATAAAAATCACATTGAGGCTTTGTCCCTAAGGTAACAGTGTTGACAGGTGATGAGACCTGTAAGAGACATTTGGTCATAAAGGATCCACTTTCGTGAAGGGATTAATGCAGTTTTGTGGTAGGGAGTGAGTTCTTGCTCTTTCAAGACTTGATGAGTTACTATAAAGGTGAGTTGTTATGTGAAGCTGCCTCTTGTGTTTGGTCTCCTTGCACATGCCCCGTTCCCCTTCCATTTCTGCCATGTTATGATATGGCATGAGGCCCTCACCCAGAAGCTGACCAAAAGCAGCTGCCTGATCTTGGACTTCCAGCCTCCAGAACTGTGAGCTAAATAAACCTCTTTTCTTTATAAATTACCTAGTATCAAATATTCTGTTATAGCAATAGAAAAAAGACTAAGACAAAAAATGATATTTTTTCTCTTTTATTTTTCACTAATTTAGGTTAACTACATTGATTTTTTTTTTTTTTTAATGTAAACTAATCAAACATCTCTGGAAAAAACCCCACTTGGTCATGATATAGTTGTTTTAAATCTCACTGGATTCAATTTGCTAATATTTTGTATAATTTTTTACATTTACATTTACTATTGAAAGTGGTCTGTAGTATTCTTGTAATGTCCTTGCCATATTTCTCTGTCAAGGTTATTCTGAGCTGATAAAATGAGTTGATAAGTGTCATCTCTCGAAGTGTTTGTGCAAGTTTGGTATGATTTTATTTTTAAATGTTTGATAGAATTCACTAGCAAAGCCCAGGGTTTTGTTTGTAGGTATGTCTTTAATTGGTGATTTAATTTTGTTTTTTAGATACAGAAATTTTATATATTTTTATTTCTTTCTGTGTCATTCTTGGTAAGTGTATTCCAGAAGTTTGTCAATTGTATCCAAATTGTTCAATTTATTAACAGACAGTAGTTCAGAATATTATTTATGTATTTTTAAATATCCAATATAGTATGCATATGTGTCCCTGCCCAAATCTCATATTGAATTGTAATTCCCAGTATCGGAGGTAGAGCCTGGTGGGAGGTGATTGGATCATGGGCGTTAATTTTTCATGTATGGTTTAACACCATCCCTGTGGTGCTGTTCTTGCCATAGTGAGTGACTTCTTGTGGGATCTGGCTGTTTAAAACTGTGGCCCTTACTCCCTCTCTCTCACTCCTATATTCATCATGTGACATGCAAGCTCCCGCTTTACCTGCTGCCATGATTGTAAGCTTCCAGAGCCCTCCTCAGAAGCAGATGCTGGTGTTATGCTTCCTGTACAGCCTTCAGAACCATAAACCAATCAAACCTCTTTTCTTATAAATTACCCAGTCTCAGTTATTTATTTATAGCAATGCAGGAATGGCCTAATACAATATCCTAGAATCTAGTAGTAGCATCCCTTTTTTAATATCTGACATTGCTAAATACGGCATTCTCTTTGTTCTTGATTAGTCTTATTAGAGGACTTATCTTTTTGTTATCTTCTTAAATAATCAAAGTTTAAGGTTTTTCTGTATTTTGCGTTTATTTTCTACCTCATTAATATCTGCTTTCATATTTAGGTTTAATTCACTGTTCTTTTTTAGAGTTGTATACCTAGCTCATTGATTTTAGCCACTCTTCTTTTAAAAATATACATTTTATGGCTATACATTTTCCTCTAAGCATAGCTTTAGCTTCATCCCAAATTAATTCAGTTCAAATAATTTTCTAATTTCCATTACTATTTCTTCTTTGACCATGAGTTACATAAAAGTACACTGCTTTAATTTATAAATACTTGAGAATTTTATAGTAATTTTTTGCTATTGATTTCTAGCTTTATTCCCTTCCTTTTTTCCTTATTAAGTTACAATGAAATGTTTGCTTGATTTTCCCCTCAGTCTTCCAGATGTCTGTGTCTCTTTCAGAGTTTCCCGCATTTCCTATGCTTTCTATTCTCCATTCTACTGACCTATCTTCCAATTCATTAATTTACTCTTTAGCTGAGTCTAATCTACTTTTAAATCTATTTATTGAATTCTTATTTTCAATTATTATATTTTACAGTTCTAGAATTTCAATTATATATATATATACATATTTATATGTATATATATACATATATATTTCTTTTTTTGAGACAGTCTCACTCTGTCACCCTGGCTGGAGTGCAGTAGTGCGGTCTTGGCTCACTGCAGCCTCCACCTCCTGGGTTCAAGTGATTCTCCTGCCTCAGCCTCCTGAGTAGCAGGGACTACAGGCATGCCCCACCATGCCTAGCTAATTTTTGTATTTTTAGCAGAGACAGGGTTTCACTATTTTGGCCAGGATGGTCTCTATCTCCTGACTTTGTGACCTGCCTGCCTCAGCCTCCCAAAATGCTGGGATTACAAGCATGAGCCACAATGCCTGGCCTCAATTATATTATTTTTGTAGTTTCTAGTTCTTGGTCATAATTTCTATTTTGTTATCTACTTTCCTGACATAATTAATCAGTTATTTAAAAATTCTTATTTGTTAACATTTGAGCTACCTCTGGGTCTATTTTTATTGTCTGTTTTTCTTCCTTCTTCATCTTATTTCTTAGCATGCTCATGAATTTTTGATGAAATACTGAACATTTTGTGTAAAAACTTTTAGAGACTCTGAATGTTTTCTTTCTCTAGAGCACATTTGTCCTATTTTCTAGCAGACAGCAAAAGTGTGAGCCAATCTTTTCAATCCATTCAGGGACAGAGGTAATTCAAGGTAATTTTCTGTCTTTGTAAGTTTTAGTGTGCTTCAGATTTACACCTTCCTCTAAGATGTAGCAACTGAGACCCCAGGGTCTTTATTGGGGTCCTTTCTTAAGTTTTGATTTTCTGTTTTTGTCTCCATACATTGAATTTTTCAAGAAATCCACTCTTGCTTTTCAGTTGCTTTGTCTTTAGCTTCTTAGCTTCTTGTCTTCCTCATCTGATCAGCAAATGCCTGAGGGAGTGCAGTACAGGGGGTGCAAACCCAGTGCAAAGTGCTGAGCTTACTTTTTAGGTTGTTTCTTATTTCTGGGATACAGCCCATTGTAATTCCAGTTGTTACCTCCCCAGTCCCATGAAATTGCCAAAAGTTCTGCTGGTTTCTCTGGCACCAAGCAGTGGATCTTCTACCTGAGTTTCTATCCTCTTTCTGGGCCTAGAGTTGGCAAACTCCCTAAGAAGAAAAGCAGCAGGCAGACGACGAATTTATATCAGTGAGCTTTTCTTCTCTCCAGGATGATGTCGCTTCAAGTTCTGGTTGCCTTATCACATGTTTGATCTTAGCTGGCAGTGAAAGCCTTTTATTTTATTGATATAACCTTTGCAATAGGATGTTGAATAATATCTAGAAAGATTATTTGTCCTGTAATTGTTTAATTCTAATGAAGTTATTTATAAATGCATATTCAAAAGCACAGATACTGGCATTTGGCTCCTCTAGCAATAGTTTCAATACTTTATGGATGTTTCCTTACCCTTAGTCATAAAAGGTAGATAAAAAGCATAATTTGTTCAGCCATTTACACAGAAAAAGAAGACATAATGCTATTAACATAGGGATAATTTCATGTTTCCATAGCAATTTGCTACGAATAAAATCCTAGCTTTTATGTTTATTTCTTACAACACTTATTTGGGAAAGAAGTTAGATGAATTCTGGAATTAGGGTAGAAGATTGTTATGTGGCCAAATTAAAAATTAGTAGGAGTGCTTTCTGTCTTGGCACCAGGACTTTTTCACTGTAAAATAATTTTTAAAAAGTTTTTGCAAGGCAGTATCTCCTGGAGGAAAATTCTTAGACACAGAGCCTGACAATAGATGGTCACAAGAAATCCTTTCTGGTTGTGTCACTCTAGGAAAGTCCCTATCCTCTGTGACCCTCAGTGCCATCATGTATAAAATGGAGAGGATAGATCCTGCTCTTCTTATCTCATGGGATTTTTGTGAAGACTGCAAGAGATCATGTGCACAAATGTAGTCTATAAAAACCTGTGTATAAATAGGTGGCATAACAGTTTCTTAGACTCAGATATTTAAAGTTCAAGTGGTTTATCTGCTCTGAACCCTTGATTAGAACTTGTTTATATGTCTATTCTATATCAGGGTGTACTAGATTGTTGCTTCTCTAAATGCAAAGGTTAAACCAAAATCTCCTCTGCACCCAAACTTCACAATTAAATCGAAGCTAAACAAAGCATTCTGTCTGCTTCCTGCTGTCTTATTACTCCTGATATCTCCCCAATTACAGCTAACAGTTTATATCTATAATCCTTTTAACCCCTCCTCAGCCTCATTTTACATCCCTATGTGTCCCCTGCCATAGTTTATTATCTTCCTCCTGTTTGGATTAAAGCTGTTAAACTCATGGGCTTCTTTGAAACCCAGTTAAGACACTATTCTCAGCCCCAGCTAATAGTACTCAATTATATCTGCATGATAAAGTTTTTTCTCTACTGTTTCCCCCTACTGAAAGATCACAAGCACAAGACAGGGAGCAGCCCTTGGCATTCCTATCACCGACTCTGTTTTCTTTTTCTTCTTATCTAGACATACTTTTGCTTGTATAGGGTTAGGTTTTCTCCCTCCTGCTCCCTAGACGATTTTGGCCCATTTTCAACTCTCATTCTTTTTGTGGCATTGGGAGTACTTAGTCATTTGTGCATCAGTGAGAAGAGGGATTTAGTGAATAGGAAGACCATAGACTTTCCTCTTTGGTCCTTCTTTCCTTGACAAAGTAAATCCCACTGAAAAACAGCATTAATAGAGCATGACGGTTTGAAGAATAGAGCCCTAACTGTTGACATTTCTGTTGTCAAGCTAGGTATTATGCTGTGATAAAGAAAAGACACATTTTTTTAAAAAGACAATCTCCATGGCATTAGGTTTATTAGTGCAATATCATTGTCATTGTTCTCGATTCCCCAGTACACTTAAGGGCCTATCAATATTTCCATTAAAAAATCCCATTTGCTGTCATTTAAAAGTAGCCTGGCTATGTCAGATCATTTAAACTGAAATTATAGATCAATTATTTTTAGGTTTATTATTGAATGTCAAGGGTGGTTAAATTCACTGAATTGGCAGGGGTTGAATAGTCTCTGTTCTGGAAGAAAATGGTCAGTGTAAAGACAAGACATTTTGCCTGTCCTAGGGGGAAGGTAAGACATTTAACTTAACATGAATTGCTGTGAGTTATCCATGTGTATCAATGAAAGAATAGGTTTACTTCTTCAAGATCAGGATCAGAAATGACCCCAAATAATCTTAGTTCTTCATTCAAGAGATATGAGAGCTAATTGCTGACTATATCTAATAAAAAGAGGTCAGCATGCTCTGGCCTCAGGGCTGATACAGCCATCTACTGAGCACTCACATGGCACATGTCATGTTAGGTAATAAGCACAATAACCGAACAAGTTAGTTAGGCCTATAGTATTTTACAGGTGAGGAAAGTGAGATTCCAATAAGTTACAAAACTTTCCAAATTAAGCAGCTAATGGGTTTGATGCCAAAGCCCTTAATTTTCTTTCGTACCACTGAAACACATAAAGTGATTTTTTCTACTACTACCTGGCCATGGTTTCTCTATCTTGTTTGACAACTGGGGAGAGGCTGTCCACATTGAAAGGTGCTTCCTGCTTCTGCCTGAAATGGTCATTGATATGTGGATAACATGAGAAAGAGATCGTATTTTTTAAGATCCCATAGTTTTCTTTTATTTCATTCATTAGTTTGGCCAAAACACTTTTTTTCTGTCACCCACCATGTGTCCAAGTGTTCCTTTTATCATCTAACCTAAAATAGATGTTGTTACCTTTTTTGTATTTTTGCCAGTGTGATTCTTTTACAGTGATGTCCCTTGTCAAACACTAACCTCATCCCTAGTGAATTTCACTCTCATTTCAGCATATCCTTGTAGGTCCTTTGAATGGCTGCTTTGTGAACTGTCTGTTCACATCCTTTATCTTATGTTTTCCCTGATTTATTTGCCTTTTATCTTATTTTGGTTATATTTTAACAATTGTTGGAAAATAGATTGGGTTTTTGGATATATGTTAATTAAGCACAGATATGCCAGGTGTCACTAAATCAGCCCATACACTGGAGTGGTAAATCTTGAGAAAATTGGGAGATTCTTGTATATCTTTCCCTAACATGCTCTTAAAAAGTGGGATTCTCAGCATTGAGATAAGCCTTTTTTTCTTCTTTTCTAAAAATTACAAGAGGGGCTTCCTATAGTGTCTACTCTGGATTTTTAAAGTTGCTTGTGGTAGGTATCTACACAGAAATTATAGTTTAAGCATCAGCTGTGATAAAACTGGCATGATACTTATTCAAGTCAATCATATTACTTTTTTGCATCACAGTGATACTATTTAAAGCCAATTAAATGGAATTCAAATCAGGATTTTTTTCATTGAAAAGCACAAGTGTCTTCATTGAAGACTATTTTCTTGCTAAATTGGATGTTTTACCTTTGAGCTATTGAAATCTTTTTTTTTTTTAATCTTGTAAATAGAAGAACATTCTTCTGGTATTCCAACACTAAAATAACATTTATGCTTACTTTAAAAAAATAGAATCTTCAAGCTGAGAGCCAGTAGGGTTAATTTCAGAGACTATTACTTAAGGTGGATAGTTTTATCCATATGGGTATAATATAAAGTTTGTTAACCATTGTATTTGAAGACATGGAAAAATATGCTTTTAACATAAGACACTAATACTGAACGTCTACTGCAGACCTTTTATTTCTTGTTCTAGGTTCAAATGTATTTGGGGAACTTGATTTCCTTCATGTGGATTTTGTGTTTCTCAGAAAATAAAGATCAGATTGAGTTTCTTGTTTTCTCTCAGACTCTTTGAGTTATGATTTCTTAGCATGGATTTTCATCCCTTCCAGTGTGTTTATAGACCCCTTGAATAACAATCACCAATAAAAACTAAAAGACGGTGGCTAATACAGTGAATGCCTGCTGTTTACCAGATACTATGCTAAGCATTTAACATGGATTATTCTATTTATTGCTCACATAGGATATAGTCTTTTTATCACTAAATTTCCAGGACATTCAGGCCTTAGGGAAGTTAAGTAACTTGCCCAAAGTCTCACAACTGGTAAGTGTTAGTGCTCTGTGCTTTTTTTTTGTTTGTTTGTGTTTCAGGTACAATATACTCTTAGGGAAAGCTTTATTGTAAAGAAGAGTGAATTTAAATCCTCACCAAATTATCTTCTTGATAACTTTGTTAATAATTTGAGCCCTTTATCACTAATTTTACCTTATATTAAAGCTGCATGAAAGCTCCCACTTGGAGAAGAAAGATCAGCCCTGCCACTTTTCTGCTTGTTCACTTGTGTTGTATTATTTTCTTAAATCCTTGATGTATATGCAGGAAAATCTTTAACTGCTCTCATGTTTTGAAGGTTAATTTAGTTAGTAGTAGGTAATATTCAGAGGTCTACAAATCCAGAAATAGTGGCCTGCCTGGAATTTATCTTAATTGCTGAAGGCAGACTCCTGTGTGAGGACCCCACTAGATCTGCAAGAGAGCACTTCTCTTCCCTCCACATATTTCTGCAACTCAAGGTGACATGCGGTTACCTGGCCTCATAGGCACTAAAGGAGAGAGCTGGTAGTAATTATTTATTAAATATTTTATTTTTCCCTTAATTTTGTGAAACATATATATGCAGTAAATTGCATAAAATGGAAATGTAAAATTGATGAATAACTATAAATTAAAAGCTGTGTAATAAACACTGCAATCAAAAAGTAGAATAATGGCAGCTCTCCAGGATCCCTTCTGGTCTTGAACTCAAGGCCTCAAGTGATCCACCCTCATTGGCCTCCCAAAGTGCTAGGATTACAGGCATGAGCCCCTCACTGCACCCGGCCTTCAGAATCCCTTCTAGTACTACCTTTACCTTACCCCTAGAGGTAACCACTATCTTGGCTTTCATGGTAATTGATTGCTTGCTTTTCTCTTTAGTTTTATCACCTATGTATATACCTATGATCAATGAGGTTAGGTTAGTCTCTTTTGGAACCTTATATAAAAAGAATCATACACTATCAACTCTTGCTTAAATTAAGCTTGTTAATGTATCTCGCTTTTCTCTCTTAATGTTTAAGTTTGTAAAATTCATCCATGTTGTATGTGTAGCTGAACGTATTTTATAATTTGTGCTGTATAGTACAAAATTATAGCTTAGACTTCCTTTAAAACATATGTGCACATCAAACTTGTGAATACAAAATTAGGTATAAGGACTTAGAGGTGAATCCATGCCAGTAAGATGCCGCACGGCTTAAATTTATTTAGCCTCATAGTAAACTGCTTTTTCTCTGGGTATATAGCCAGAAGTTGAATTGCTCAGTTCTAAGGTTTGCATATACTCATCTTTTGTTGGATAAGGCCAAATCATATTCCAGTGTTTGCACCAATTTGGACTAATATTAACAGTGGATGAATTTCTGTTTTTGTTTTTCTGTTTATTTTTTTTCACATTCTTGCTAATACTTAGTACTTTCAGAATTGTTCATTTTTACCTGTCTGGTGGGCATGCGTTGGTATCCCTTGTGTAAATCACTGATTACAAATGAGGTTGAGCAACTTTTCATATTGCCTTAGTTTGGGCTCCCTAAAACACAGAGCTTGAGGCTAGAGGCTTATGTGCTATTTTTTTAGTGGGAGTGTAATTCAAGGGAGCAGCACTGAGGCATCAAGAGAGTGAAGCAGGAAAGGAGAAAGAGCTAACTCAAGAGTGCATTTTAAACTAGCTGCCTCTGTTATCTTGTGTAAATGCTTGCTTGATCTCATGGGACTGTCTTCTGAGAGACTGTATAAAGGATTGTTTCTCACGAAAACCTGTGGGTGCATGCTAGTGTTAGGAGGAAAGCAAACGAGGAAGAAGGGAGAAGAATTTATTTGTTGGCTCCTATCTCCCTCTGGTCAAAGATTGATCCCATGAGACTTTGATCTCCATATACTTCTGGTCTGTGCATATGTGGGTGGTAAGTGGTCCTAACTATCAAACGAGAAGACCCTTTGAGAAGGAGGTGAGAGGTGCTTGGTGTAGGTTTGATGTTAGGTACCGTTGGGTTGTGTCCCCATGCAGTTGATCAGAGTCCCCTCAGAGTGGTGGCCTTCGCAATGGCTGGGGCTGAAACAAGTGGCAAGATGTTGTGAAGACAGTTAAGGTAAAGAAGATATTAGGTACGTGCATATTCATTGGGCCATTGGGATTTTTTATTTTGTGAAATATCTGTTCAATTTGGGGGTCTATTTTTATGTTGGATTATCTGTTATTTTGCAGAAATTCTTTATATATTCTGGATACTAGGCTTGGAGGTAGATGTCTTGCAAATAACTTTGATGAATCTCTGTGTTATCTTTAACTTCTTTTGGTGTCTTTTCATGAAGAAAAGATCTGAATTTTAATGTGATCAAATATTTCAATCTTTCCAGGTTACTGCTTTTTTGGTGTCTTATTTGAGAAATCATTCCCAAACTCAGAGGAAAGAGAGATAATCACTTATATTATCTTCCACAAGCTTTAAAGTTTTATTGTTCACACTTAGAATGGATTTTTGTGCTCAATGTGACTCTTATGCCCATATGGATATTCCATGTTACTAATATATTTTATTAAAAAAAAACAAGGTTATTTCCCAATGCTCTGAAGTACTATCTCTCTCATAAGTCAAGCCTTTATGCATGTAAAGGAATGTTTCTTGGTTCTCCTTGGAGTAATTTGTTTATCTGAGTGCCAACAACATATTAGTTACAATATCTTTTCATAGATTTTGAGATCTGGTAAAGCACGTCTTCCTACCTTGTATATCTTCTGGAGTATTTTGACTATTATTTTATCTGTGAATTTCCATCAGCTTGTTAAGTTTCATAAGAAATATAAATCATTCTACTGTAAAGACATATGCACAGGGATGTTTATTGTGGCACTATTTACAATAGCAAAAACATGGAACCAACCCAAATGCCCATCAGTGATAGACTGGATAAAGAAAATGTGGCACATATACACCATGGAATACTATGCAGCCATATAAAGGAATGAGATCATGTTCTTTGCAGGGACAAGGATGAAGCTGGAAGCCATCATTCTCAGCAAACTAACACAGGAACAGAAAACCAAACACCACATGTTCTCACTCATAAGTGGGAGTTGAACAATGAGAACACATGGACACAGGGAGAGGAATATCACATACTGAGGCCTGTCGGGGAATGGGGGGTGAGGGGAGGGAGAGCATCAGGACAAATAGCTAATGCATGCGGGACTTAATAGCTCGATGACAGGTTGATAGGTGCAGCAAACCACCATGGCCCACGTATACCTATGTAACAAACCTGGATGTTCTGCACATGTATCCCGGAATTTAAAGTAAAATAAAATAAAATAAAATAATAATTATTATTATTCCTGTTTCACAGATGAGGAGATTAAGCTGCTTGTCCAATGTTAGCTGACTTGTAAATGATAGAGCCAGGATTCAAATCCAGGTTGTGTTATACTGTATCCTAATGTAATATTAAATAAAAATTAAAAATACTAAAGAAAATTAAAAAAAAATCTATTGGGATTTTGATTGAGATTGCTTTGAATTTATTAATCTTAGAGAATTGACAAATTTACAATATTGAGTCCTCCAATACATGAATATTGAATATCTCTCCATTCATTTAAATCTTCTTTAATGTTTTTCAGTATGTTTTATTATTTTCCACTTTCTCTTTAGGGGAAAGAGGACTTTTTTTTTTTTTTAAAGAAAGGGGTAATTTTGGAATCTTTAGTTACATTTACTTCTAGTTATCCCATATTTTTGATACCATTTTAAGTGGCATTTTAAGTTTTAGTTTATATTCTGTTTCTGATATTTAGATATATAATTTTTTTCATAGTGACCTTATATCTTGACAACTTGTTGGACCCTGTAATTAATGCTAAAATGTGTAAGTATAGCTTTTTTTTTACACATTTTGTTATTTGCTAATAATAACTTTTCTCCTTCCTCATGTGCTGTGTAGGACTTCTAGATCAATACAGGAAAGATTTTCAGTTTTGGCTGGGCCCGGTGGCTCAAGCCTGTAATCCCAGCACCTTGGGAGGCCACAATGGGTGGATCACGAAGTCAGGAGATCGAGACCATCCTGGCTAACACGGTGAAACCCCGTCTCTACTAAAAAAATACAAAAAAAAAAAAAAAAAAAAAAAAAAAAAAAAAAAAAAAAACTAGCCGGGCGACGTGGCGGGCGCCTGTAGTCCCAGCTACTCGGGAGGCTGAGGTAGGAGAATGGCGTGAACCCGGGAGGCCGAGCTTGTAGTGAGCTGAGATCCGGCCACTGTGCTCCAGCCTGGGCGACAGAGCGAGACTCCATCTCAAACAAACAAACAAAAAAAGATTTTCAGTTTTATCAAAGGTTTTTTCTGAATATATTGAAATGGCCATATGATTTTTCTTCTTTAATCTGTTAAGGTGGTAAATTATATTGATTGATTCTCTAATATTAAAGATACCTTACATTCCTTGAATGAACTTTACTTAGTTATGGTATCTTATCCTCTTTGTATATTGCTATATTCAGTTTGCTTATATTTTATTTTAAAATTGTAAATCTGGGTTCCTGACTGAGAATGGTCTTTTAATTTCCCTTTCCTATACACTCTTTGTGAGAGTTTGGTATCGAGTTATGCTAGCCTCTGAAAATTTGTTAAAGGGTAGTTCTTCTTTTCCTGTTCTCTGGGATAATTCGTATATGCTTAGCATTATATTTTTCCTTAAATGTTTGGCATATCTCAATGGTGAAATCATTTGAGCTTCACATTTTCTTTGTGGGAAAGTGATTTTGATTCAGTGATTTAATGGACATACGTGAGAGTGATATTTTAAATGTTATTAACATGAGAGAGAATAGGCATAGGTGAACTAAACACCTGATGGGTCAAATGGTCATCAGCTGTAAATAAATAATATGATTATAAGTACTTATAAGATGAGCATTAGCCCTTTTTACCAGACTACTCAGGGTTTCTGTTTCTTTTTGTACACGTTTTAGCAAGTTACATTTTTCTAGGGATTCGTGTATTTTGTTTAAATCTTTAGTTAACTGGCATGAAGTTATCTATAGTAACTTTTATATCACTTTGATTATAGGATCAGGCAAATATTGAACATATTTGAAGAGGTATATGTTCTTTTGCTGTTGTTAAAAAGTAACACCTCTGTAGTGAAAAGCTAGTGCTTAAGCCACATGAAAATTTTCTGAATTATTTGTGAATGTTAGGTATACTCTCCAGAATATTTTTACTTTGCTTTCTTCGTATCTGTATCATTCGTAATGCCATTTTCTAAAATGCAGGTATATTCAGTTTATGCCCTTGTTTAAACGTAACTTGATCCCCAAATGACAACACTGTCACTGCTCTCACTGACCTGGATATCTCTGGAAGCCCTTGAGACTCAGGGGATCTAAATGATTAAACAATTTTTATAATAATACTAAAGCATTGTTTATGTTTTTCACTCTTATTCTCTCATGGATTTACAGTGGAATTTTTCAATGTCTCTGTGATATCACGACAGACTGAATGCAGAAACAGAGAATTCAGTTACTTTTCACTAACCCAGACATTAATGAGAATATTTCAAAAATAGAAAACTAAATTTTTCTCTAAAGTTTTTGGGGAAACATACAGTTTTTTTTTGTTAAAATATTTATGTTATCACCTAATGAGTTTATTATCAATAAAGATAAATTAGTACCTATTTTAAACATTACTCAGTTTTAATTTTTAATATGGTAAACATTGATAGATACAACACACATAATAGGAAGCTCTTTGGGATCTTCAATAGTTTCTAAGAGTAGAAAGAGATTCTGAGACCAAAAAGTTTGAGAACCACTGGCTTACAGGATCAAATCCATGTTCTTTAGCAAGGTAGACAAGGCTCTGCTTGATCCAGTTTTGCTCAATTTTTATCACTAAGCCCTCCACTAGAACGTGTACAGAAATCCCTGTAGTTTTTCTGGACCCATGCTCTTGCTATTTCATCTAACCAGGATACCTTATCTTCTTTGTCTTCCATTTAGACTCCTACTCATCTTCTCAAGATCTTGCTCAGGAGTTTTCTCTGTGGAACCTTCCATGAGCTCAACACACCTCCCCTCCTGCCACTCCCCTACTCCTTTCCTTGCATCACTGGCACCTTGTACATATCTATCGAGGACCACATCATACTGCAGTTTCAAATACGTGATACAATACTTGTATTATGTGAGTCTGCTTTATGTGAATTTGGAATAGCCAGCCCATTCTGCTTAGACGTTGTGTTAATCTGTGTAAGCTGCAGTTTGGAATGGAGTGATTGGCAGTGATGCTTATTATTCTTCTATCACCACATGGCACCTATTTTTCTAGAGCTTTGGATTCCCACTGTGTTTGTGTTTACCCCGTTGCAAGAATCTTGGTATTCTGGCTTCAAGTAAAGTCAGTACAAAATTATTTTGCTACCGGGAAGCAGAGTAGATAGGTAGTGTGTGTTCAATAAATCTGAAATGAATCATGTGTTCAATAAATCTGAAATGAATCAGTGGATGGACGAGTAGAGATGATGCAAGTAAAAAGAAGTAAATGAGAGATTTAAACTTGATGAAAACATCAGCTTCACACTTCAGTTTTTAAAATCTTGTAGCATGCATCAGATATACAGTAACTAAAAAGGTGGCCACTTGCAAGTCAGAGAGAATTCCTAAGGGTTTTAAAAAATATGAATTGTTTCCAAAGCGCTTCAGGAAATTTAGAGGCTCAGATCTCTCCCTGGAGTCAGAATTTCTTTAAAGGTTTTTTGTATTTGGTTTGGTTTTTAGTAGAATACATTGTTTATGAAAGTGGAATTAGTTTTAAAAGGAATATTGAAAAACACTTATATCATGTGTTTCTTATTCTTTGATGTAATGTTGCTTTAGGACATTTTCCTTTAAGAAGCCCAGAAAGCTTTTATGGATCGTACTCAATGGGTACCCCGCTATTAACCTCACAGGTCCCAATGCAACAAAAGTAGTCACGATACACAAGAAATGCCATTGCTGGCATCTCTTGAAAGGCCATATGAAGTAATTAAGCATGTGGATTGCTAAAATTTTAAAGGATTAAGATATATCTAATTCTGCCCCCCACTTCCCAATTTCACCATCTCAAAATGCCCCATTTTTAACAGTAGCATTTCCCTAGTTTGCCTTCTATTCTTTGCCTACTTAGAAGGTTTTTTATTCTAACCCTCATTAAATAAGTTCTCAATTCAAAATTCTGCACTGCCTTACTAAATTAAAGCCAGAACCCCCTGTGGTTACAGAAAGAAAGATTTGGAAAAGTGATAATTTTTCTTGATACTGAGACATCCCAGTGATCTGCCTTCATGGTTATTACTGCTATGGAAGAAAGGAGAGAGAGAAAAAAACCGTTGGAGAATGCAGTGAAGTAAGATACTCATCAGCAGTATGTGTATGAGAGCTTTCAAAATAAATTGCAGAATTCCAAACAAAGATCTGCCTCCATCCCAAAGTCCAGCTAACCACATAATCCTTTTTGAGAGTCTCCTTGACATATAAATTGAATGACATATTTGAATTTCACATAATTCTTTTTCTAAAACCTAATTAAAATAAATTCCCTGGCATTTTGCTGCTGTTAGAAAAGATGATGCTGTTAGATGTTTCAGTCATTAGCAATATGTTCACTGGATTAAAAACAAATTTCTGGTATAATATTGTAATGATTAGTGAATCCGTGATAATCTAAGCAATTATTAAGGAACAATGCCTACCCTGCTTGCTATCTTGATTATTTGTTGATGACATCTGAAAATGGGGATGTCAGGAGGCAATACTGTATTGTTTAACTGTGTTAATTTATTTTATTTATGTAAATTTCATGCTTTTCAGTACTTCACAGGCTTGAATACTGGTTAATTGTCTAACCAGTGAAGACAGAAAATTGGGACTAAAAAATAAATGACAATATAAATACACTAAAGGCTTTCTTTAAAATCTCAGCTCTTAAGATTAGTATGGCTCATAATTTTAATTAGACTTATTTTGATTTCTAAAATAAGAATAATTGTTAAATGAATCAAAAAGGTAGACTGGGTTTGGGGGGTAATGATAGTTCATAATGAAAGGAAATCAAATTACAAAATGGGAATTATGCTATCAAAAAAAGGAAAAAATGCTTTGTGGGCTCAAACTTTTTACTCTAAAATACTGAAAATGTCTTTGTATTCAGGCTTGTTTTCTTCTTGTCTTTAGGGATGTATGAGTTTGAGATTATTTTCGTATTTTTTTTCCTGTACTTGCTGTTCACCTGATTGCTTCATATGTTTTGCTAAAGGATGGGGAAATGAACATGCAATATTCGGTTGTAAGAGAGTGCACTTTAAAACCATGGGTAGAAATAGAGGTAACTTTGCCTACATCTTCATGTACAATTTATATATCACTAAGCTGTGCAGGGTTCAGGAATTTAAAAAAAAAACTTGTACTTGATGTTAATAGATTCTGAAACCTGAATTTCAGTTCCACAATGATGTAACACTCATTATTTGCTAATTTACAGATGTTTAAGACATACTTGCATTAGCAGAAATTGTCATCCCCGTCAGTTTTAGAAAACACCTTTACATACTTAGTATTTTAAACAGACCTTCAGTGGAAAGCTGTGTGGTTGTCAGTATTCAGTTCGTGGCTGGCGTCATGGAGAACCATGCCTCTGGGCTAGGCAAATGGGGCACAGGGAAGCCCAGAGGTGGGGATGGGGATGTTGAGTATGGCTTTGGGTCCCTTGATCTATGGCAGAATTGTCCAGAATATAGTGAGCAGCCAGCAATCCAAATGTCAGTGTCTTTGGGGGTGTGGCAAACACTAGCTCAACCCTGGCTGGCTCATGTGGACAAGGGTGAGGTAAAGTAACTGGTGTAGTGAAGTAGGAAGTGTCCACAAAGAGGAAAGTAGGAAGATGAGAGCCTGTTACCACTGCTATTCTGGGTGGTCTATACAAGGAGGTCAGGGACCATGGTTTGTGTGTAGCTGAGGTTTCTAGAGACGTAGTTTGGCCTTTAGAAAGACCTAGGCAGGATGTCAAGGTTTTAGCGAAGTAAGCTGTGGTTCAGCCGTAATCCCATTCAGGGACTTAGAATATGAAGTAGAAGCCGAGTCATGAGGGCTGGGTAAATGTGATGCAGAAGGAGATAGCAAAGTTACCCCAAATATGACTCACATCTGCTCTGGGTCAGCAGGACTCTTTCCAGACACCTCCTGCCGGTGGGACAGGCATTGCTGGAGGTTCCCAGTGCTTGAAGCTGGGCAACAGCGAGGACAGAATTTCAGATTTCCTCTTAAAGTGTCAGTTCTTCTCGCTTTATTTATTTTGATATACCCTAATATTTGAAAAGGTCTATTTTTTTTTGCCTAATGTTTTTCACAGCTTCATTCATTCACATAACAAATGTTGATTCATCATTTATTATGTCCCTTAAAAAAACAACTAATTCTTGAGGCAGGGCTTATGAGTAGTTATAAATGAACTTTATAGGTTATCAATTACTTGTCTCTCTCTATAAAAATGTTTTGGAAGTGCAGTTGAGGTTA
The DNA here is from genome assembly GCF_043159975.1 of Macaca nemestrina. NCBI lineage: Eukaryota > Metazoa > Chordata > Mammalia > Primates > Cercopithecidae > Macaca > Macaca nemestrina. The sequence continues at coordinate 164,317,324 of NC_092131.1, forward strand.
AAACATATCATTCTTTCATTTTTTGTTAATCCTCTATGTATTTTGATTATCCCCTTTTCATTAGATAGATGCACATTGCCTTTGGGTAATCTGCTACAGGTTAGTGGGGAGACAGAAAACAGTGTAATTAAATTCAAATGAAGGACTTCACAAGGCACAGCGGGCGGCATAGGGGAGAGTGTGCTCCCCTCAGCCCAGCAGGCATCGGGGACTTGCCAGGGGAATTATTTACTTGCTCTTCTCTGTTTGTTTTATACGGGATACTCTCTGTGTTTGGCAACCTCCTACTCATCTTTTAAGGCTGAGATTAAAGTTTATCTCCTTAGTGAAATTTTCCCTGCTCCTCCAGGCAGACATCTTTGTACAGCCCTTGTAGGCGCTTGCACAGCCTCTCTCAGTATGCTGCTGTCTCTGCACGTCTGTCTCCACCCCGGACTGTGGGCAGTAATGGCAGGGACTGTGGCTTGCTTATTTTCATATTCTTGGTGCTGAGCACGGGACTGGGTAGAAGAACAAAGGTAGGCTGAAGCAAGTAATGGCTGTTAGTCTGTTCAGGCTGCTGTAATAAACTGCCATAGACTGGGTAACTTATAATTAACAGAAATTTATTTCTCCCAGTTCTGGAGGCTGGGAAGTCCACAATCAAGGTGCCAGTGGATTCAGTGTCTGGTGAGGGTCTGCTTTCTGGTTCACAGATGGCTCCCTCTAGCTGTGCTCTCCCAAGGTGGAAGGGGTGAGGGATCTCTCTTGAGATTCCCTAGCGCTAGTCCCGTTCGTGAAGACTCCACTCATGACCTAATCACCTCTCAAATACTCCACCCTTTGATATTAATACCCTTACACTGGGGATAAGGATTTCAACATTTGAATTTGGCTGGTGGCGGGGGGCACAAATATTCAGACTATAGCAGAATGGAAAGAGCATTTCTAGTCAGTGCTCACCTGAAAAAATCTGCTGTGTCACAGGCTGTCTCAGGTTCCTGGCCAAAATGAAGGTTCTCTTCATTATTCAAGTCGGTCAGTTCAGGAATCACAATTTACTGGCTCTCTATATAGCTGAGAATGCCATTACCATTGAATCCATAATGATACCTGCTTGTGAACAGGCAATTTATCCTGGAATTGGCACCATCAAGCTGAACTCATGAAATTGAACCTATGTTGCACACGGAAACTCTTCTCCACTTAAAAAGTATCCTGGGAATTTGATGGAATAAACCTGGCTGAAAGAAGAAGTCAAGTCACATTAGCACCAGGCTTTCTTTATAGACTATACAAGAATAAATGGGAAGAAATGTCCTCTCAAAAACTTGTAGTAGTGTAACATTGTGGTATAAGATGGATCTGAAGAAAAAGGCAACAATGTCAGCTCACCAACTTACAGGACTTTCCCTTTGTTTTCCGAAGATTCCTTAGGAAGAGGAATGGTACAGAGACTCATGGACATCTACTGAGAGCAAGGCTTTAGGAGAATTGTCTCCCTTAAGCTCCTGAAAATTACAAATTTAGTACTGTGATTTCTATGATAGTGCTTTGGAGCTTACAGAGGTAAACAGGACCAAGGTACCAGAATTAATGCTCAGGTCTCTGACACCAAAATCCACCATACCGTCGTGCTTCTGATGGAAGGTGTAAAAGAGGCAATAGCCACGCCCTGTCTGCCTCCCTCCAACCTCCCACACAATCATACTGATTATGATGGAATCAAACATTGTCAATTGAGAGATATAATAAGGTCAGAGTTACTTGTTGTAATTTATTTTGACTGAAATATGTAAATATCTGGATATAGTTGGAAGGTGTATGTGATTGCCAGAGTATATAAAGATCAACTTAGACTACCTAATGGTTATGAATGGAGTGCATATCCAAAGCTATGTGTGATGATATATTTTAGTGGATTAAATATATTAAAAGTTCTCTTTCTCTTCTTGGCCATCTTACTTGATTGTCTTTCTGCCTAGAGTTTCACACAGCAGTGATTCACCATAAGCCAGGCCAGATGCTTTGTCCATTGGTGGCCTCTTAAGGTGTTGCAAAAGTTAAGTTAGGTTATAGTTGTAAAATAGAGTACATGATTTAGGAAAAAATATACCTGTATGGACTATCTTTAAAAGGCTAAGTGTGGTAGCATAGGTAATTCTGACATTGTATCTTTTCTCTAGGCCAGGGGTTAGCAAATTATAGCCCAGGGGCCACATTTCACCTTCTGTCTCTTTTTGTGTGGCCTGCAAACTAAGAATGATTTCCAACCATTTTTAAGTGGTTGGATTAAAAAAACAAAATGATATTTTGTGAAAGATGGAAATTTCATGAAATTCAAATTTCATGGTCCATAAATAAAGTTTTATTGAAACATAGCCACATTCATTTGTTTGTGTATGATCTATGACAGCAGAGTTGAATTGTTGCAACAGAGACCAAAAGATTCTCAAGACTTAAAATATTTATTATCTGTCCTTTTGCAGAAAACTTAACCCACCTCTGGTCTAGGCAGTAAAGAAGTACTTATTTGAAAGTACGTGGCGACGCATATGAAATCAGCACACTGGATAGTTAAGCTCAAGTGTTGGGTGTTTGAAAGGAATCACTCTTCAGATGGGTACCCAAAAGTGTGGGAGGGGAAGCACCTGAAAAGAGAAAGTATGTAAGAATGAAAGAGGCATCCTGTGTCCATATAGCCTGGAAACAGAAAAGAAGGGAAATGCAGCTTACGTATGGATGTGTAGTCTTGATATACACAACATGAAACAAAGATTGATTTTTACTGCTGTTGTCCTGCCATACTGCTAGGTGTGTGAAAGCAACCAAATACCTGTACATTTGCTTGGAAGGGTCCTTTCACTTCTCCCTTGATGTTCATCAGACTTACATGCTTGAGAAAATACCAAATCAACCTCTTTTTCATAGTCACTTTTTTTATATAATAGCCTCTGTACCAGCTAAGCTCTCCAGTGTTGATGGGAAGGACTTGACTTTCAGGGTCCCGGGCAGCTCTGCTCTTCTCTGCCTACTTGAAGAAATGGCCTTAGAAGGAAAGATGTCTGGTCAAGAGCCCGTTATCGGGGATATTACCCGTTCTATGAGTGGCACTTCCCACCCACCCATCATTATTGAAATACACTTGGCTGCTAATTTCCTGGAAGATTCAAATGCTCCTACCTCAAGGTCATCTCAAAGGAGAGTTTAAAGAGCATCTCTCTCCCCCTCCCTTCCCTTGTAAAATATGTATATTTACAAGAGCATGCATAAATGGTCACCAGGGAAGATAAGCTATCAGAGAGTTGGGCGATGTCTTTCCTCATACAGTTCACACATCACTGAAGCAGATAAAATTGGTTTTGTACCTAGCCTCCAAATACACTGTTAAGGACTCTGTCCTGAAAATTGATCTATACCACTACGATAAAATTCAGAGCATCTCTTTCATAAATATCTAACGGTAGCGTCAGTGGCTGCTCCTCCTGCCTGGCTCCCAGGGACTGCGCTCCGGCAGGCAGAGAGCGGCCTTTATCTCATGGCCTGTGTGTGCACTGTGACCATCGTCAGAGGCTGCCTCAAAACTTAATTAAAGCATTAGGTTGAGTGCAGTACGATGTAAGCCTCAGTTTACAGTTATTAAAGTCAGTTGCCTGACTGCCCATGAAATGTTAGATTAAATCTCTGTTTAATTTTAATAACAATAATAATGATGGCATCCAGGATCCACCACTTGTCATTTTCCAAATGCTGTGCGCAGTTTTTTTCATGCCCGCTTCCTATGGCCCTGAGTGCTGCATGTGTTACTGTCAGGCTTTGTAACTCACTAAAAGCCGACAGGACTATGGGATTTCTTTGTTCTGTCTTAGAGTACTAATGTCATTGGAAAAGTCAGTGCATCCATGTATCTAGAGTTAGACATAAAGACCTCAGTTGGAAGCCATATGTGTACCATATGGGGCATCTGTGAAAAACAGAGGTAAAATAGTAGATAAAAATTAAGCAAGCATAAGGTCAGCTCTTAAATGGTAAGTCTAATTGGCTATTAGACAAAACTTGATTGGACAAATATGGAAAGATTGTATTCATTCCAATATAGAAAAAAAATGTGAACCAGTCTTTACATAGTGATATATAACCTTGGTGATATATCATTTGGTGATATATCTGATTATATATAGTGATATGTAATCAGAAGCCTGGCACATAGTAGGTATTTAATAAATGCTTACTAAATAGAATGAGGGATAGTGAGCAACAACCTTGGAGCCAGAAGATGTAGTAATGAGACGCTGCTTTTGTCATTCACAGGATCTGTCAGCGAAAGCGAGGAACGCAACCTCAGTTTAATTTACACTAAGGAAAGACTAGGTTTCTTCCTCTCTAAAGTAGAGAAGTGCCTGCTTCCCAAGAATTCTGTATGGGCTGAATTGTATCATTAATGTGAAGTACTTTGCAAACTTACAAAAGTTATGTGATGTATTATTTTCTTTACTAAAATTGCTACCTATGGATTGATGAGTTAAGTCCTGAGAAGGATCCAGATACTGCAAGACAAAAGACGGTTTATTGTGCATTAAAAATTGCATATTCAAAAGAAACACATCATGTCAATCAAAACCATATGTATAAATGATATAACGATTTTGGTGACATGAAAAAAAAAAAAGTCAGAATCATAAGATCTAAAACCTAGGACTGGTTTTGCTACTCTTAAGTATGTGATTTTTGGCAACTTCTTCTCCTTGCTTTCTTTAATCAGGAGACAGAACTGAGTGATTTTGAAGTCTTTTCCAGTTCTATGATTCAGTGATGCAGATCGTAGCAGACTCAAGAACACGTCAGGTTCTTCGTTCTTAAATTCATATGCATGTGTTTCTGTACACCTCAAGGTTTATTTTATTCCTGCATGAAAATATTAACTCTCCCCTTCAAGGAGTCCCAAGCGTCTCTGAGTGAGATTGGAAGAGAAAGGACGTTAGCCAAGTACAAATCTAGTTATTGGGTTTTGTGTGGCCCAACATTTTGTAGAATTGAATTTTTAAACACAACTAGAGGTTTCTAAGTGAGCTTTCTGAGATACTTCCTTTAGCTGCCTCCCTTTCTCTCTATCTTTAGGCGACTCACAGAAGACAAGTGGTATCTGATGCTGGGAGCTTCTGGTATGCAGGGATATTGCCAGTGATTCTCTCTAGGCTCTTTGTTCTGGTTGAACATGGATGGAAAGCTCTGGTGGTCACAGCTCATAGAGACTTTATTTACCCTTCAATGACAAATGATTTGTGAAGAGCCAATGGAGGCTGAAATTCTGATTTAAGCAGATGGCAGTCAACTAAGTATTTTCTGGAGGAAAATGACTGAAGTCTCTAATGTTGGGGTCGGGGGTGGGGGTGTCATGCGATGTCAGCAAACCTATCACTGCTATTCTTCTCACTCCTGCCATAGATGTGAGTTTCTAAAGCCTTGAGTTTGCATTTTGAAATTATTCTGTTGTTTAAATTTCTTAGATGGCCTCCTTACTTGCTAAGTAATTGGTGGTTTATTGTACAAATTTAGAAAAATTCTACTTATCTCTAAAAAACTGTATTTCTAAAAACTCCCATGATGAGGGCTCCCCTGTTTTTTACTACTACTATCACTACTACTACTAGTAGTATTCTTTACACAAAATGATGTGGCGATCATATACAAATTCATCTTAATACCATCCCGTTTTTGTTTATTGGGACTCCTTCTGCAAAGCAATTTGAGTCCTTTGGCTCTTTCTTGAGGGGGGTTAAAAGTGAAATAAACAATTATGCACCAGGGAGGGAAAACATAAAAACCAAAATAAAACATAACTATCATATCTCATTTAGGGTTCTCTCTGAAGTCTCTTTTATCTAGAATTCACTTAGGCTAACCCGAGGCCTGTGGTCTTATTTAATATCAGCCGGTAATAAAGAGCCCTTCAGCTAAATATGGTCGTATTCCACTATTAACTGCAGCTCTTGAAGCAGTCATCGAGGGAAGGAGAGTCGGAACCCTTCAATGTCAAGACGTTTAGAGGCACTCTAGCATCAATCAAGATGCACGTTCGCTAAGTGCCTGCTTTCATTTACATGAAATATTCATACAGCATTCCGTTTTGCTTTTCTCTCTCCTAATCATCACTTTTCGGAAGAAGCTACAATCATCTCAGTTAGGGGAGGGTGTTATGGGACGTGCTGTACCTTTCAAAGTCAGCCTTCCTGCAGATAGCTAGTTCTGTAATGAGGCAGCAGACTGCATAGACCGCCAAAGGTCTCCCTCACAGAGGCTAGCCTTGTTATCATGTACTATTCATCTTCAAGTATCCAACTTAGTGCAAATGAAAGTAATTAATTAACCATAACAAACCTGTCAAAAAGCTATTTAGGATTTTGACAGAAAAAAAATTTAACATTTGCTTTAAGTGGAAAACAAAAATCCTAGCTCGGAAAATTCAGAAGCAATTCTATTTACACAAGCTTTTCCATTATTGCTCCCCCTTAATTACATAAGTAGCATTTAAATTAATTTTCAGTCCTTTTGATTTATATTAATTGTATGATGCTTTTAAAGTTGATACAAGTTTTTGTGTTTTTTTTTTAAGGTAGCACTTGGGTGAGAAAATTTGTCCCTATATAAGTAATTTCAAAAAGTAGACATGGTATACTTTTGGTCATCTAAATTGTGATTAAGAGTACCTTCTCTCCCTTCATTTCTTCCATCTTTTCTCCCTGCCTCATTCCCTCCCTCCTTCCCTCCTTTGTTCTCCCCTTTCCTCCTTCCAAAATAGCAATTTAATTGTGTATTACTGGAAATCTTTCCTTAACTATTAAACTAGGCTCCAGGAATGGCATGTGTGTGATATACACCCCTTTGGAATGAAACACCAGTGATGTACTTGTTTGCTTATAATCGTTAGGACTATTTCATATGTCATTGTTTCTGATGCATTCAGAAACAGGTTAATAATCTTCTGGGTAAGAATTCTGAACCATTATTCCAGAGGTTAAGATTTATTTTAAAAGATTTTTCTGTGTTTTATTTATTTCTCTTTGGCTCTCCAGGTCTGACTGTGGTACAGGGAGATGCAAGAGTTGTTCTTTCCTTGGGAAAAATGTCTTTTGCGAATGAATTTTTACATTAAAAGAGAAATGTCAGGTTAATCGTTAAAGTCTAACGACAGAGTACACATGCAATGTTTTTGCTTAGAGTGCTGCATTTTTTTACAGACAGCATTTCAATCAGCACACACCGGAAAGGTACTCATTTTTAATGTTAGAAATGTTAATGGCCCTGAAACAATTTATTCTTCTTGTCTATTTAACCCTTCATATTGTATTGACTAAAATAGCAACCTGAGTGGCCAGTGATGAGGTTGCTTTACATTTAGGTAAACCGTTTTCTGCTTCAGAATACAATGCCTAAATTGTAGCTGATTGCCCAGAGATGGAAAATAAATGGCAAATTTTGGCAAAACTCTGTAAAAATGTTCTCAAATATTAGTGCTATCTTTATGCATTTTAACACACTCTTTTAAGACTATTTGTTTACTTTTTGACCCATTTAAAATTGGAGTCTTTTTTTTGAATTATACTATCTTTCTCTAAATAATACAAAATACCCTAAATATTATATATATTTTTAAAAGTCTAAGTTCCAATGATTTGTGCTCTTGTGGATTAAAGTGTGGATAATATAAAGCAATTGGAAACAATTCAGGTCAATGATCTTTAGTTACCTTAAGTAAAGAAACAATCATACTTACACATAAAGTACAATTGTGATTTTCCAAAGTGGAAAAAAAATGCCATATATGCACATTTTGGAAAATTATGTATACTTTTTTTCATTGTCAAGGTGACTAAGAACTTTGTTCTGAACTGAGCTTTAATACATTTTCAGGGTTGTCCTTTACTCTGTGATCAGTGTTCTTAAATAAACAAGTGGGCCGGGCGCAGTGGCTCATAACTGAAATCCCAGCACTTTGGGAGGCAGAGGCAGGTGGATCACTTGTGGCCAGGAGTTTGAGTCCAGCCTGGCTAACATGGCCAAAACTTCATCTCTACTAAAAATACAAAAATTAGCCAGGCATGGTGGCTCATACCTGTAATCCCAGCTACCTGGGAGGCTGAAGCATGAGACTTGCTTGAACCTGGGAGGTAGAGGTTGCAGTGAGTGGAGATTGTGCCACTGCATTCCAGGCTGAGTGACAGAATGAGACCTTGTCTCATAAAATAAAATAAACAAGTGGTATTGAATACTGAGAGGATTGATTACCAGGAGTTTCACAGTAACTGTAATTTTAAATGTTATTTTGTGGCCACATTTTTTTCTTTACTCTGTCTAGATAAGTTTTTTCTTTTGTTTTTCTTGGCTACTTAAACTTGTTAACAACTTGAAAATGTTTAATCTTTGTTTTTGCTTTAATAGTGCTTTTCTAGGGAAAAAGTTGAGTAATAAAAGTTGATATTTCAAGCTACAACAAAAGTTGCCATAATAATTGTAAACAGAACACAATTTGGGGGTAATTTAAAAGATGTTGGAGCTTGGAATATAAAGAAAATACCATGGGGTTTAAGATCCAGTATATTAAACCTTCAAATGTAAATAATGATTCTAGAACAAGCACCTTCTAAACATTAGCAAGTTGCCAAGCATGTTAACACCCACGGTTCCGCCCATCTTGAATAAATGTAAAGCCATTTAGAGCAGTGGAAATGCAGTATTCTGTAAAACTTAGTCATAAGTGGCACAATCCATTATCTCACCCCCTCCTCGCCCCACTATGTGACTTTTAAAGTTGATGTACTTCTACTTTATGGCATGAGATTATTGTTCACATATTTAAAGATTTCAAGTAACTAACATAAAATAAGTTGTTTCCCTTTACCCCCCCATAAAATGTGAGTTGGCTCAAGTTTCAACTTTGCTGAAAGTGGCTGAAGTTTCAGGGGCTTGAGTCAGATGTAACCCATCACACCTGTGGGGTATCTTTAATCCCCGCAAGTAGTGGGAGTTTATGTACATTGTTAGTTTTTGATCATGACAATGGGTTTGACTATAACTCTCTAGGCAGACATAAAAGAATGGTGTTCTCTTGTTCTTTTTCTTATAGGACTCTCAAAATAGGGAATACTGTTAACTCTGACGTTCAGGGTGGGTTTTGTGAAAGTAAATTTTCATGGATGGAAGGAGAGGTGGATGTGGGGATAACGATTTCTGCTGCAGTTTTATGGCAAGTTGGATAGACTGTTGGTATAAAATGAACGTCTCTGTTTCCTTTTCAAATAAGCTATCTGATTGTTAGTTTATTTGAAAACTGCTCAATTCCTTTGCTTGGACTGAGACTTGATTTCAAGGCAATAGTTACCATTAATAAATAAAATGGCATTCGTATGGCAGCACGCATGAAATAAGTGTTATTTCAAATTAATATCATTCCCATCATGCAATCACTTTAGGAAGACTTGAGGTTGATTTCTTCAAAGGCCCCTGTTATAATCTGCCCTCATATTCTGTTCCAAACACTTCCTGCTTTTTTTGAAAAAAGAAATTACATCTTATTTAATCTTTTTTGTTCTCTTTTTTAAAACAGCTTTATTGAGGTATAATTTACATACCATAAAATTCAGCCATCCTAAATGTACAACTCATTGATTGTTAGTAAATTTGCAGAGTTGTACACCATCATCACCATCCAATTTGAAAACATTTCCATTATCTCAAAAAGAAATCTCATACCCATTTGGAATCAATCCCTGTTCCCAACTCTGTTCGCAGACAACCTGTCTTTTACTTTCTACTACAATAGGTTTTCCTTTTCGGGATATTTCATATAAATGGAATCATATAATATGTGTCCTTTTTCATACAATATGTGTCCTTTTACATCTGGCTTTTTTTAGTTAACAGGTTTTAAACATTCGCCTATGTTGGAGCGTGTGTCAATAGCTGGTTCCTTTTCATTGCAGAATAGTTTTCCATTGTATGACTACACCAAATTTTGGTTATTCATTCACCAGTTGATGGATGACCATTATAAATAATCATGCTGTCCAAATTCTTTTGAGTAACATTATAGTAGCAAATCTTTACCAGTTAAAGATAGCTTTAGTTTCAGTGAGCAGAATAAAGTTACTTGAAGCCCAATTGATAAGGCAAATAAATAGAGGGAAAGTGTTTATTGCTATTAAAAGTAAAGTATCATTATAGAAAAAGAGTTATGGGATTTGTCAATTGTGTAAGGAATTTTTAAAGAGCAGTTGTCATTTTTAAAATTTTTAATTTTCAATTATAAGTACATAAGAGTTATAGATATTTATTAGGTATATGTGATGTTTTGATACAGGCATACAGTATGTGATAATCAAATCAGAGCAACTGAGGTTTCTGTCTCAGGTCCTTATCATTTCTGTGTGTTATGAATATTACAGCTTCACTCTTTTATTTATTTTAAAGTATACAAAAAATTATTGTTAACTATAGTCATTGTATTGTGCCACCAAATACTAGATAATATTCATTGTATCTATCTGGTAGTTTTGTACCCATTATCCCATCTCCACTTTATCCCCCCTCCCCACTTTGTTACTCTTTCCAGCCTCTGGAAAGCATCATGCCAGTCTTTATCACCATGAGTTCATTTTTTTTTTCAGCTGCCACATATGAGTGAGAACATGTGATATTATTCTTACTGTGCCTGGCTTATTTCACTTAACATAATGTCCTCCAGTCCCATCCATGTCGTTGCTAATGACAGGATTTCTTTTTTTTGTTTTTTTTGTTTTTTTTTTTTTTGAGACAGAGCTTCCCTCTGTCATGCAGGCTGGAGGGCAGTGGCATGATCTTGGCTCAGTGCAATCTCCACTCCCAGGTTCAAGCGATTCTCCTGCCTCAGCCTCTGGAATAGCTGGGATTGCAGGCATGCACCACCACACCAAGCTAATTTTTGTATTTTTAGTAGAGATGGGGTTTCACCATGTTGGCCAGACTGGTCTCAAACTATTGGCCTCAAGTGATTCACTCGCCTTTGCCTCCCAAAGTGTTGGAATTACAGGCATGAGCCACTGTGTCCATATCCACATTGTGGAATTTCCACTATGGATACGAACCATATTTACTTTAAGTCTTCAGCCATTGATGGATACTAATGTTCCTTCCGTATATTGACTATTATAAATAGAGCTGCAATAAATGTGGGAGTATAGTTATCTTTTTGATACACTGATTTTCTTTTTTTGGATATATACTCAGCAGTGGGATTGCTGGATCATATGGTAGCTCTACTTTTAGTTTTTTGAGAAATCTTCATACTGTTTTAATATACCTCTTGGCCATCGGTATGTCAAAGGACACTTGTCAATTTTGAGTAATGTCAGCATCTTTATCATGTACTTATTCTCCCCGTAGATGAGATCTATATTAATTTTTAAAATGAAACTGATATCTATTTAGTCATACCCCTAAGTACGTATTTCATTTTTCCACGTTCCATTTCAGAAAGCAGTTTAATCAGTCTCTACTTACCCTTGAATAATAACTGTAATAGATACCGAGTAAAATAAAGTTATTGGTGGGGGGCAGGCGGCAGCTGAAGAATTACGTATGAAGAATGCTTAGTTTTCAAATTTAAAAATAAAAAATTAACATCAGTAAATATAATTAAAGTAATTAGATTATAAATACATCGATAGTGCCATCATTGCCTTTTAGGTGCTTTGCTACCATAGAATAATTGTAGATTTGAAATAACAAACATCCTTATTTACTTTTTTGCTGTGTGTTTCTATGTAGATATCTCATGCATTGTCTGTATCTAATGTAGAATATATATGTGGGTCTATATTTGACTATTTCATTAACATAATTACATGCAATTATAAAACTGATGTAACTCATCTTACTTTAGCTGTCCATTAATACTGTTTATTTGAAAATTCTAAAGTCTCTGATTAATAATTGTTATTTCTATGTAATTATTTGTTAATCGCAAACTGTTGTTTGTCATTTATTTAAGTAGTCAATGTTAAGGGACCTATGTTTAATTAAAAACTGTACATTTGTATTTGTATTTCTGGCTTCTTTGAAAAGATAAAACATAAATCCATCAAACCACCTTAGAACTTTCAAACTTGCTTTTTTTCTTTTTTTTTAACATCTGTAGTTCTCATTACCCAGAAGTTATTCCGTCCCCTCTGTTAAATTACTTCGTGCTGCAGCTTAAACGAACATGTCTTGCTTTCATCTAGCATTTCAAATAGGGCAAAGACTGCTGTACAATTTCCAAACACAACTGTGCTAACAGAGATGAATTACTAGAGTTTATATAATTTATATTAGGAATTCATAGACCTAGCAAAAGGGATTAGTACATTTTATTTCAGGGCAGGAGATGATCCTGTCATTAATGGTCGATACTTTCATCATCTTTTAAACCTGAGGAATTTCCTGGGTGACAAGACTGTAAGGACATATCAGAGATTCACAGCTGTGAGCTTTATCTGGACATGCACTGCTTTACTCACAGTATGTGGACTATGTTCCATCAAAACTGGATTAGGCTGTCAATCACGTCTTCCGATGTATATTGTATTATGATTTTTTGAAAATGTCACTGAGATCAGAGTAATTTCTTGGCTAATTGCATCTTGTCTCTTCTTAATACTGTGCATTTAATGGTTTCATTACCTGACGTGACAATCACAGCCCCTGGTCCAGTATTAAGGGCAGTTTTATTTCTCTTCTTTTTCACACACACATATACATGCTCACATACATCGAAGGCCCTTCCTTAATAAGAAAGAAAAATGTATTTAAACCACTTCTGAGTTTTATGAAAAAAAAATGTAGGATTCCTTGTTTTCCCTATGGTCTAACATATGCGTAAGAGTTGAAATTGTTTCTGTAATCCCCAAAGCATACCCAATACTTAATATAGTATTTTCCCTTTCTGTTATAGAAATAGATTAAAGAAGATATTAACCTTTAAGAAACTGTCACTCATTACTCATAGCGCCTGTGCCTTTCTCTAGAGAATCTGCTCCAAACACACAAATATTTGTGTTTCAGTTTTATCTATTTAGCCATGGGAGATTCATTTGAATGAACATTAGGTTTCATTAAATCTACCTTGGTGCATGCAGTTCTAGTACTACCTGTTACTGGTGGAGAAATGGGCAACAAGAGATATTAAAATACCTATAATAATGAGTTGTTCTGAAAAAGTGGTTATTAAAAGTCTCCCTGAACACGCAGGTTTAGATTAAAATAGGCACAGTAGATACAGGGATGAATAATGTAATGTGCTAATCTCATACTAGTAAGGACAAATAATTCTATGATTTCTGGGTAGAAAGAAAAAACAGAACATAGGCTGTTGCTTTATTCTGCACCTCTTAAAAAATATCTGCAGTACCACAATGTGATCCCATGATTTCTGTGGTAGGGTTGGAAAGGAGGGAGTTAGCTATAGACCTGATGGGGAAAATGCTTCAAACAAAGGCTTATGAGATGTTGTTCTAATCATTAACACGTAGTAACTCCCAGTGGGTTTTGTTGATTAGATATTACCGTCTAAAATGATGGTGGTGATGGTTGGTTGGGAGGAGGGTAGTGCTGGTTGGGGAGGGATGAAGAAGTGTTTGAGGGAGTGACGTTGTTCAGTGTGCGCTTCTGACAACTCCCATATCCCATCAGTGATGGGGAAGAAGCTATACTTCTGGTTTCCTTTGATTTTCCTTTTCCACTGAAAATACTAATTGTGAGCTACAGGTTAGGAGATGTGGATGAAAGATGGGCAGATTTTGCCTGGCGTGCTTGGTAGGGGGCGGCAGCTGAAGGATGCACTCGTGTTTGGATCTGACAGCAGCTGTGGTATCCAATTCAAATTCACTGTGGCAGGAAGAAAGAGTGTGAATGCTAAAGTATCCAAGGTGTTTGTAAATACTCTGCTTTGCTAACCATTCAAATCCGGTTTGCATAGATCGCTGCAATTGCCGGTATAAATGTAGAATGACATTTATAAAAAAAATAATGTGCAACCGGTGATGAGTTTTCCTTCTAAATGTTTTTTAAAACAGTATTGCACAATCCATTGGTATTCATATAAAATAGAGAAAGAGTGATGATTAAAAAGCAGCTTCTGCCTACTCTGTATTGCTGGGGGGAAAATTAATTGTGATTTCATCAAAAGCTTCCTGCACATAGGTTCAAGAATCACCTATATTTTAGCTTCAGATAGATTTCAAAGTTAATGAACTATCCATTTGTCTTGCAGAAAGAACTTGCTAAACTGGCTGCAAATCTTTCCTTGAATGGGTAGTGGAATGTCAAAGTGCTATCAGACATTGAAAAGTCAAATAATAGTCATCAGGTGCCCACTTAACGTAGATAACTTAGTAGAGACTGATCTCAGTACATATGAACGTCCGAGTGGTACATTGAATTCCCTTACATGCACTGGAATGTAGAATTCATTGATACTAGGCACCTTTGAGGTGATGAGTCTCCCTCTGCTCATCCTGTCACTCTGGTTTTCTCAGACCTTTGTGGAAGTCTCACCATTGGAGATGAAGTTACCAACAAAACGGGTTAGGATCAGGATGACATGGAGTTCCATCACCTGTTTTGTGGTAGTAGAAACAGATTTGAAGGAAGTTACTACATTTTTAAATAGAACATAGAGGGATGGTATAAACACGGACACATTTTTGGTTTTCACATGGAAAAAATACAGTCACACGCCTGCATTTTGGAGCCATATTTGCACTGAATTGTGTCCATGCTCAGCACATTTAAGCAGATGTAGACCTAGGCCTCTGTTGTCATACTTGGCTTATGATGCTTCTTTTGAACTTCTGTGGCCCTATGTAAAAAGGCTGCTGGCCTAACCTGTAGTGATGTGGACTATCAGATTTTGCTGCTGAACAGCTTGGATTTTCCATTTTCCCCATCTACCTAAGATCACCCTTGTTGCCTGCCTTACAAATGAGACAGCAACCCCGTTTTGGCCTGAAGGGTCCATGGTGATAGATGGTTAGGTCATCCTCAACTGTCTCCTGAATGGGTAAATGCGTCAGAATGAAAATACAGTTTATGTTTTGACATCAGAGGGGAAAAATGAAACAAAGTTAGGTTGTTACCCGCCTGGTAATTCCCAAAATTCGGAGATTGATGTGTGTATCTCTTTGGGAAATATCACTGGTGGCGCTAGAACTTTACTTAGGAGACAACAAGAAATGTCTAGATAGAGAACTACTTAGGCAATCTCTTGCTGTTATACAGGGAATTACCTCTGACAACTCTGAATGTGTCATCAGTAGAGTCTTGGGCTGTGGACATAATTTAGGGAAGCTTTCTTTAAATGAGAGGATTCTTAATGTGGATTTCAGTAGACCCAAAATCCTAGCAGAATGGTGTGAAAACTCTGTACAAATGTGCATTCGCTTATGTCTACCTGTGAGGAGGTTCTCAGAGTCTGTGATTGAAAAATAGATCAAGAACAACTAATATACAATAAAGAAATGTTGAGATCGTTAACAGAAAAATCCACCACTAACAATGAATTTTTATCATGTATAGCGGTTGGTACCACCGTTCATGAGTGAGGTAAAAATCAGAAGGAGTCAAAATCCCTCATTAAAATCTCTTCGGAAAGCACCATATTAGGGACCAGTGCACCTTCTTTCAAAAAGGACAAGCAGTTGGTTTTCTCTCTCTCCAGCTAAGCCCCACATTCTTGTATCCTAATTAATAGTCACCCCAAGATACAGTAGATAAAAACACCAGCACAACTTAAATTGTACTATCTGTCTCTCAATTTTGGCTGAGCACATATAGCTGAATTCAAACTGGAAAAAGATGCATGTATAATACGTCTTCACTTTATTTGATCATCCCAGTAATATTTGAGGATGGCTAGGCATACATATGATTATTTCCATGTTACAGATCAGAGAAGTTGACTGAACTGAGTCTTAGTTTTTGGATAGAAAAAAACTTGTTTATTACCTTGACTCAGAGAGATAAATTGTACCATTTCCTTGGTTCTATAGAGTAAGTGGCAGAAAAAAGACTACAATTTATTTCTCAACATCTTATTTAAGATTTTTTTTACTGGAAGGAAGGAGTCAAAGTCAATAATGCTGACCAACAAAGATTGTTAGTAATGATAGGAGTAGCAAAAATACTGTAATTGTAATACGATAATAATCAAGGTACTTTTAAAACCCCTTTCTTTGGATATGTTTCTTAATAACCTAATTTTGCATTTCCTCATTTTTCTGTGCATCACAAGTTCCTGTGGAAACCATAAACATCAACAACTTTGCATACCTATGTTAATCCTGTCATTGAAGTTTTTTTTTTTTTTTTTTTTTTTTTTTTTTCTCGCTGTCACCCAGGCTGGAGTGCAGTGGTGTGATCTCAGCTCACTGCAATCTCTGTCTCCTGGGTTCAAGCGGTCCTCCTACCTCAGCCTCCCGAATAGCTGGGATTACAGGTGTCAGCCACCATGCCCAGCTAATTTTTTTTCCCTATTTTTAGTAGAGATAGGGTTTCACTGTTTTGGCCAGGCTGGTCTCCAACTCTCGACCTCAGAGATCTGCCCACGTTGGCCTCCCAAAGTGCTGGGATTACAGATGCGGGCCATGGCACCTGGCTGGTCATTATTGCTTTTGTGATTTTTCAGTGAGATGATATAAGCAAAGGTCTTTTGACAAATCTGTAAATAAAAGACATTATTATAAGTAAGATCAAATTTTATGAGCAATATTATTGCTATGTTTATTACTACTACTGCACGTCAGTTTACTAACTGTGTACAACAGTGTTTCCCAACAGGGACAAGTAGTGGGGAGAATAGGACTTAACAGAGTGACCCAGGAAAATTTTCAAAATACACATTATACCCTTGTTAATCCTAACTCATCTCTCAGTTCCCTTCACTCTTAAGTGGTACAAAAATTTGAGAGTTGAGCATACACAGTTTAAACAACCAAATGACAAAAATAAACTCCCAGGTGGCTCTGCATTACATCTTTTGGTTGATAACCACTCATCAATACTCTAGGAAGTAAATTCATTCATTTTACTCAGTCACTCATCCATCAGATACTTTTTGCACATCTGCATACACCTACTGGGCTAGATGGACAATTCATTTACTAGCTCAAAAGGCAATAAGAGTGACCATTTTTGTAGTTTTTCATTTGTATTTGTTAATAAAAATATATTGTGGAGGCACTAATACTTCATCCTGGTGTAGTTATTTAATATTTTTTAGAAGTTGATAGACAAAGTAACGCATTGATCTATTACCATACTAGAAACAGTGGTCCTTAGCAACTGCCAGTTTTTGTGTCTCTAATTATATATATCTATCTCATTTTCATATCTGAGTAAAGAAAACATGTAGGGAGGAAGAGATCAGGGCAGTTTCCAAGTAGGTTAAGGATACTATGGCTCTTTTGTGTAGTCCTTTTTGCAATATGTAGTGACTATGAGAAGCTATTACTATATATGCTTTTTGCTAGGCTGAAAGATAGATTTTTATATTGAAGAGCAAATTAATAAGGCAATACATAGGAAGAGAATCTCCTTGGCTAAATTCTGAGATTAAGGTAGACAAGCAATGGGTCCTTGTACCATTAATCATTGTTAGTGGTCTTCTCTTTACTATACATGTACTGTTTTATATTTCGCTTAAATTCCCCTCTTTTCCTTTCTCCTGTAGCCCACCTGCATGGCTCATTCAAGTTGCTCCTCCTGCTTCTGCGACTAAACATCAAATAACATGGTTGCTCTATGCTTCACAGAGCTTGCACTGAACTGCAAGATGTACCCAGTCTGCATCTGATGCTCCCCTGCCTCAGAATAACTCATATTATGGTATCCTGGTTCTTAATCTTATTTTTGTAATCATTTTGTACTTTTGATTTGCCTGTTCACAGCCTTGGCTCCCTCTGTGGGGTTACACTCCCCTAGGCTATTTTGGGAAATATTCTTTCCATATAGATTTCACCCTCGTCCGCTCGGCACAAATACAATTCTATCTATCTATCTATGTATCTATCTATCTATCTATCTATCTATCTATCTAAGATGGAGTCTCGCTCTTTCGCCCAGGCTAGAGTGCAGTGGCGCAATCTGGGCTCACTGCAACCTTTGCCTCCTGGGTTCGAGCGATTCCCCTGCCTCAGCCTCCTGAGTAGCTGGGATTACAGGGGTGCACCATCATGCTTGGCTAATTTTTGTATTTTTAGTAGAGACAGGGTTTTGCCATGTTGGTCAAGCTGGTTTCGAACTCCTAACCTTATGATCCGCCCACCTCAGCCTCCCAAAGTGCTGTGATTACAGGCGTGAGCCACTGTGCCCGGCCCACAAATAAAATTCTTATATCTAATTTTCAACTGCCTTTCTAGTTTCTTCCAATTCTGTTTCTACTTCTCCACCATGTATTTCTGTGGTTCTCAAATCTTGACTCTATTTCAGCTGTACCCAAAATACAGATTTTAAGGCCACATGCTGTACTTGCTGAATTTAGATTTCCAGGGTGTCACTTTTTGGAATGATGAAAATCATTCATGTCTATGCTGTTCTTTGTGATAGCCACGAGGCACATGTGGCCATTTAAATATGATGTTAAATAAAATTTAAAAATGTAGTCCCTCAG
This sequence comes from Macaca nemestrina, assembly GCF_043159975.1. Lineage (NCBI taxonomy): Eukaryota > Metazoa > Chordata > Mammalia > Primates > Cercopithecidae > Macaca > Macaca nemestrina. The sequence continues at coordinate 164,335,982 of NC_092131.1, forward strand.
CTATTCTAGCCACACTCAAGTGTTCAAGAGCTGCTTATGATTATTGTCAGCACAGATCAGGTTGTGGATCCCCAGAAACTTGCTAGTTTGTTCCTGAAAGTTTGAGAACCACTTGGTTGGATGATCTGCAACCTCCTATGATTTTCCGTAGCTCTCCTGGTTTAAGAGGGGTGGCTGACTTAGGCCCTAAGACAGGGTCTTGAGTAGTCTGAGGAAAATACTGGTATAAACCCGATGAGAATGTGCCAGCATCTGTGTGTCTCAGTATTTTACAACATGAGAAACAAAAATATAACAATGATTCTATTATGTTAAAAAGAGGATACAGTTGGTGACACTTAGATAAGTAACTAATATTAACTTGGTGTGTATTGTGTTTACCTGACAACATACACACACATATACACATGCACGCACTGACATGTAAAAATACTCCCAAGATAGTTCTCTTAACAATGAAAAAGTAATGCAAAAGATCTGTGTATATCAATTAGAAGGAAGAGAGACCATATTAGGTCAACTGGATTATGTTATAGTCAGCTCAGGTGCTGTCACTGAATGGAAGGTGATGCATTGACCATTTTGAGGTATGTGTTATCTTCCCTTACCTGCAGGGTGGATGTGATAGTGGCCGGAATAGTTGGGTCACACAAGAATGAAACCATGAAAGTTAAACTGGAGGTCACTGTTCCCATGAACCTCCTAAGTAATTTTTATCAGGAAGACTCTAAGTTAAATGTAATTACCTTGATATGTATAGGATCTGTTTTTTAAGATATGAAATCTATGGCTAATGTATTTCTCCTTTGGAACACATACACACATTTACAAAATGAATTTCATACTTAACACAGTGTCAGATACATTATTGCCTACTCTACTTTTCTCCCAGCCAACGAATTATGACTTAACCAGTGTTTTGGAATATGATGGGGAAAAGTTTATACCAATGGGAAAAAAAATGGATTTCTACCTACAAAGAGTGATCCCAGGAACCAGTCAAGCTCCTGCAGAGAGAATCTTTGGGGTGGGGTGGGGGCGGGAAACAACAGCAGCCAACCTCTGGATACAAAACGGAACCCATTTGCCATATGGATTATTTCCATCTTAGGCATGATATTTAGGTAATGTGTACTTTTCTTGCACTTGGTGCTGATGAGATCAACATAAGTACTATTTCTGCAAATTGCAAACCTCACTAGGGGATAAAATTATCCACAACATGTCAAGCAACATGGTAAGGAAACAGTTTTCAGATGTAAATGTTAACTTTCCTTTTCATCAGAGACATTTTTTTTTTTTCTGTATTCTCTACTACATGGCATGGCAATCTCTTAAAAATACTGAAGTACCTACTCAAAAATGTTTCTGGCCACCATTTTGAATCTGAATCACTGAGTACACCAAAGGTATTTTATTGCTCAAATTCAGTAAAATACTCTTAAGACTTGTCATAGAACACAAAGACAAAGTGACAAATTCTAAATGACAACTAAGCAGTAAAGTTAAAACAAAAATTGCACTTGGTTTGGTAAAAATGTTGAATTGTAGTAGAAACTAAATATCATGAATTATATTTACTCTTAATCTGCAGTTTTTAATAGGGACATCTTATTTCACCAACATTGTAATCACCTTGTATTAGTTTGTTTTCATGCTGCTGATAAAGACATACCCAAGACTGGGAAGAAAAAGAGGTTTAATGGACTTAAATTTCCACATGACTGGGGCAGCCTCACAATCATAGTGGGAGGTGAAAAACACATCTCACATGACAGCAGAAAAGAGAAGCTTGTGCAGGGAAACTCCCCTTTTTAAAACCATCAGATCTACTGAGACTTATTCACTGTCACAAGAACAGCATGGGAAAGACCTGCCTCATGATTCAATTACCTCCCACCAGGTCCCTCCCACAACACATGGGAATTCAAGATGAGATTTGGGTGGGGACACAGCCAAATCATATCACACCTGAAATATTTAAATCTATTCCTATAATGTATAATCCTTACCTTCCATAAGGTTACAGCTTAATATGATAGTAACTCTGGTGACAAAGTTTCTGGTCACAATTTTATACCAGTACCTAAAGTGAATCAATTATTACCACCAGTATGGGTGTGGATTACCCAGTAGGCTAGGCATGCAGAGAACTTGGAATTGTAAGGATCCTGTAAAGTTAGTTTTATCTCTATTATGTTTGGAAGCAGTTGGGTAATGGTTAAAGAATATTTTTTGGAAACAGTTGGACCTGGATAGAATTCAGGCTCTGCCATGTGAATCTAAGCAAGTTATTTAGAGCCCTATCGTGCAGTCTCCGTGTCTATAGAATAGTATCTACTTCAGAATGTTATTGTGAAATAAATGAGATTATGCATGTAAAATAGCATAGTGCCTGGCACATAGTATGTGTTTAATGAATATTGAAATACTGTTGTTATTTTTATTATTTCAATTGATTCAGATTCTTAACTCTGGTTATATAAGCCTTCTTTTTCTTAAGCATGTACTTAAAATTTGTGAAGATGTGTTGTTTTGTATTTTAAATACATGTTTTAAAGTATTTAAACAGCATAGAAATATAAAAGTTGAAAAGTGAAAGCCTTCTCCTTTTCCGTATTAATTCTTCTGTACTGTTTTCTGGAATTCGTTTGCTTGTTTATTTTGACCCATGAACTCATACTCCCATGAAGGGATCTTGCTATACTATTTTGACATATATTTTTTTACCACTCAATACATCATAAATATTTTTTCAAAATGTCTCTTTAGATGCATATAGAATAATAATTGTTACTTAAACAGTTTTACCTGGTTTATATAGTTCTGCAGTTTGGTTTTATGTGTTCACTAGACCTACTTTGTTCCTTTAACCACTTCATGGTACTCTACAGTAGGCATAAAAGTTCCATAACTTATTTAATCATTCTCCTGGTGAAGGACAACTACGCTACCTCTAGTTTCCCAAGATAGACTTTTTATTTTCCAAATAGTTAGAATTTGTGTTTTAGGAGCTAAAATAGAAACTCTGATTTCTCTGAAGACTTTATTTTATTTTTCTGGTGAATATAATAGCCATGTCCCTGGCAGGATCAAAATATCATAACTATTTGCTGTACATCTTAAGAAATAGCTGTATTAATTGACCTAGTTACAGATTTCTAGAGATTTCTGTGACCCTTTCCTTTCATAGGACATAATTTATTAACAAAAGAGTATTCTTTAGAATGTCCTTCTTTCTGAATTTTTCAACATCTTTAAAAATGCACTAATTGCCCTTTGTTGAGCATCTACTATGTGCCAAATGCTTTTATTTTCATTTTGGATAAGGTTAGGGAACATGCCCAAGGTTAAAAATTTAGGATTTAGCAGAGGTGACATTTGAACTCAAGACTCAAAAACCTTCTGTTCCTTCAGCAAACTAACTAAAAATGGTCAAATAACAAGAAATCAATTAAATCACAAGGATTTATATAAACATGATGAGACATATATTACTTTAAACCTTAATAATATATCATTGCAGCCTTGGGAGCAGAATCTAAACCTCTGTCTTGTAATTACATCATACTGCTCCTCTGATCAAAATTCTCCAATGGCTTCCCAGCACACTCAAAATGAAATCTAATCTTTTGATGATGGTCTTCCCTGCCTGCTTCATTTAGCCACTCATCAGCTACTACTTACCCAGCCAACTTTGCTTTACCCATTCTGGCCTTCATGAAATTTCAGCAGCTTGAACAAACATCCACATCTTCGCATTTGCCTTGACGTGCCTGGAACACTTTTCTGTAGATCTATGCTGGGCTTGCTCCCCTCTTTCCAGTCTCTGTTCAAATGTCACCGTCTCTTAATAGGGCTTACCCAATTATCCTAACCCTACTGCTTCACTCTACTCCCTCACCCTGCCTTGTTTTCTCTCCAGCACTTGCTACTCCCTGATGTTACAGCATAGATTTATGTTTTACTTGGGAGTTGTCTGGCCTCCCCCAATATAATGCCAGTTACCCCCAGGCAAGGGGTTGCTCCTCTGTACTGGCAGCCCTAGAACAGAGCCAGGCTCTGAGTAAATACAGAGGAAGCTTTTACTAGAAGCAGGAATACATGATTGCCTCAGCCAATTTTTGCTACTTTATTTTCTATCATTTATTTTTTAAAATTTAAGTGATCTTGTGCCTTACCTTTGGCCATATGTATTGGAAGCACATTATTTAGCAGAGGCTAGTTTGAATATTAAAATAGAGCCAAGTACACATATACCTTTATTATTTATAACTTTTATTAAGGGATCATTAACAGTTTTTACTGAATTATTGAAGTCTTATTGAAATGTATTTCAGAAAAGTGCACAAATCATAAGTGCTGATTTTCAGACTGTGCTGCTATGCGTCCGTCACTTGGATCAGGAAAAAGCACATTACCAGTTCCCTAGAAGCATGCTCGTGGTCCCTTCCAGTCACTACCTACCCTCCACTAAGGGTACTGTTTGGCTTCCACTAGCATAGATTAATTTCATCTATATTCCATGTCTTTATTTTAATATTTATTTTAATTCTCTGTTTACAATATTTGTTCCTTATTTAGTCCCTGCTCTCCAAGGCTCTGGAATTCTTTTATAGAGGAAAAAAATTAATTAAGTCTTTTAACATCTCTTCTTCTTTTAACAGTTTTGTAGGAGCAAAACTGCAAAGCCTCCTAGTAATTCTCAATAGACACAGGAAATTCAAGCAATGAGTCAAGAGTTGAATGCATTTGATCTGTGAAATGATTTGGGCTCAAAATACTTTGAGGAATAGCAAATTTTGTGTGTATCATTTTAAGGATAAATACTATTTAAGTAGAATATCAAGCAAAATAATGAAATATATCAGTAATGGTAATATATTTAGAAAAACAAATACAGCCCAACAATGCACTTTGAAGAGATAAAAATTATCTGAAAAACATGATTCATGGTCTTACTACCTTCTAGGAAAAAGAAGGGGGAAAACATAGGAGAAAACTATAATGAATTAATGAAGTTAAAATATGATAGTAAATTTCAAGAGCATTTTCATGGAAATTACAGTGTTGTTCAGAAGCATCCATTACAGGATTTAAAAAAATAAAAAACAGTGCGTTGCTGATTCATTTATGATGGCTACTGCACAGATGGTATTAATATCATTATATCCTTGAATCCTTTCTGTAAGCATCTCAATATTTTTTACCAATATCAATTATTTTAAGCCCAACATATGTTTTAAAACATATCGCTTACTATGTAAATTAATATCATTTATATCTTTAGTCATTGGAGCTTCTGTGTTTGAATACACAGTTGTACTGTTTGGATACCATGCATGGTGTCACGGTGAGAGGAAAACCTGTCTTGCTAAAAACAGCCTGTGCATGTATCCTGTGGGAGTGGCAACGGGGGCAGATGGTCCCAGGTTTGGTCATTTTCTTTTTAGGTTTACTCTTCAACATAATTCATCTGCACTTTTTTTTTTTTAAATTTATTTATTATTATTATACTTTAAGTTGTAGGGTACATGTGCATAACGTGCAGGTTTGTTACATATGTATACTTGTGCCATGTTGGTGTGCTGCACCCATTAACTCGTCATTTACATCAGGTATAACTCCCAATGCAATCCCTCCCCCCTCCCCCCTCCCCATGATAGGCCCCGCATCTGCACTTTTTATTCAAGCACCTGTAGTACTCGGTTAAAGCACATATACCACATGGAATGGACAGTGTGTTCCAGTGAAATAATTTGAATGGAGAATTGAACTTGAGAGGTGGTTCTTTCAGGTCGCTGAAAACAGGCCAAAGTGATCATATCTCTAGAATGAAGATGCTGGTGTGCATCAGGGTCATAGGAGGGTATACTCAAACATGGATTGCTGGGCCTATTTCACAGAGTTTCTGATTCAGTAGGTAGGAGGTGGAACTTGAGAGTTTGTATTTCTCATCCTAACAAATTTCCAGGTGATGCTGCTGCTGCTACTCCAGGGACTACACTTTTAGTACCACTGATCAAAAATTAGCCAGACATAGTGGCACATGCCTGTAATCCCAGCTACTTGGGAGGCCGAGGCAGGAGAATCACTTGAACCTGGGAGGCAGAGGTTGCAGTGAGCAGAGATCAGGCCACTGCACTCCAGCCTGGGCAACTGAGCAAGAGTCTGTCTCAAAAAAATTTAAAAACAAAAACAAAAACAAAAAAACACAACCTTTGAGATTTATTCCAATCTGCTCTTTCTCCTGTCTCAGCCACCCTCTGACCTGCCGATGACTCCCCTATAGTCACAGATGATTTGGGCTCATGGATTCCAACCTTTCCCTGATCCGCAGGTCCTACCACCACCCTGGGAACCTAGATACAACAATGAATGATCATGCAATACTGGAGTCTTGCAGTTCCCAATTTTCTCGGTGCCAGGAGCCTTAGTCTTTACCATACTCACCCACCCTGGGGCCCAGGCTCTTACCCACAGATTTCACCCTATGCCATATTTTCAAACTGCAAGTCAGAGTCATTGGTTAGTCAGTTGCTTCATTTCTACAAAACAAAATAAAAAAGGAAAGAAAATCTCCAAAAACATTGCATGTAATAAGGGGTTTTTATTTCATGAAACTTCTGTTTGAATTATTTGTATTGATGAGTGTACAGGGCTGAGATGTCAGATTGTTTTCTCTCTGAGAGTTAGGCTCAAATCAAGTTGAAAAAAATAGAAAAACAAAAACAAAAAGATAGATGATTGTGACTTTGAAAGCAGTGCAAAGGAAAGGAGACCACGTCATGGGTCCAGTGCTTGTTTTGTTGGGTTGTGGAAATATTGTTTATACCTATGAATGAAGTCCAAAATTATGAATAATTTGTTAATGAAAAAAATCAGAGTTAAAATATATAGAAAACAGATATAAGCTCACCTTTGTAAATCATTAATATGGCAATGGGGAGGGTTGTTAAAGACCAACTGTTAAGATCTACCACTGTTTAGACAAAGCCTTAAAATGACCACATATAGCCTCTTGCTGAGCCTAATCAGAATTCCCACAGCTTAGGCCCAACAGCCAGGCCTGAGTGCTCAAGCAACTGGTCATCAGAAAGCCCATTACTTTATCCCAGAGAGGACGCTAGTGACAGTAAACTGGGTATGAGAGTCCTGACAACTAGGGCTGCTACCTGAAATAAACCTCAACAGATGTTTTATGAAAGCATAGAAGGCCTGCTTCTGCTATTGGTGGCCAGGCAAGCCACTTGGCTCAGAAGCCCAGTAAGGGTCTGAACATCCTTTGGAGGTATGAATGTCCCCACACAAATCTTCAGAAAGGCCAGACATGCTTTTTGCTGCCTTCTCTTCTTCCCCCAGGCTGTGAGCTTCCCCTCACTTTGGGCTCTGAGTATGCCTGCAGGGGAGTGGGGACTGGAGTTTGTGGGAGGAGGCACCAAACACCTGATCATTACTGCTTGTGCTCACTTTCTCTTCTCTCATGAGTTCAACTTACTGTAAGGTCTAATTATAGAACAAGGGCAAAGGGCATACAAAATAAAGATTTACCCATCTTCATCCCTAAAGTGTGGTGAGCATGAAAGCTCAGATATGAGAGAGAACAGAATCCTTTCTTCTAAGGAATTTAAATTTTCTCCTAGAGGCAGTGGGGATCTATTGAAGGATTTTAAACAAGGAAATTACATAATGCATAATAAGATCTCTATCTGGAAAGTTCACTTACCGATGGTACTGAGGGTGCAGATGCAGGTGGTCCCCTTAATAGTAAATATTGTTTCATAGCAAATAGTGGATGGGAAAGGTTCCATTGAATTCCTAAAATAAATTGTGACTTATTGAAAATGTGAATCTAACTGATTAACTCTCCTATTTAAAACTCTCTATAACTCCCTATCTCATAGAAGATGGTCTTCAGTTTGATCACACTCCTATTGTAAAGCAAAGTTTGAGAATTCCTCCACTGCACTATATGTCTATTTATTTAGTTGTCAATCATATGCACATAGAAAGTACTAGTGTATTCGTTACTTTATAAAAACAAACCTATTTTAAAAGCACAAAATAAAAATATAAGCAGACATTCTATTTTCTTCCTAATCTCCAAAGGATAATTGCACACCCCCCTTTGGAGACCTGGGTCCTGAGAAGAGAGAAATAGCTCTTTGGCATGACATGTCAACCCCTTCATGAACTGACCCGTGATGACATCTGCAGGTTGACCTGTCTCCATTGTTGATCGCCAGTGCCTCTAGGGCAGTTTCCTGCATTGGTCTAGCAGTTTTCCTCCTTTGGTTTTTTTGTTCATGATGACTTCTTTATGTGGACTCTAATTCTTCCATTGTTCTTTCTCCTTCTGTTTTATCTCTAAAGCATTTCTTCCCATGCAGTATGGACATTATGTATCTATGGGTCGCTTTTCCTCCCCTATACTGAGCTTCATGAGGACAGGGACTCTTTCTGAGGCTTGGCTATGTTTCCAATGGAACTCACAGACACCTCTGGCACATTCCCAGCTATAGCTTAATCAGATGTAAATAGAAGATATATTTGAAGACATGAAAAGAAGCAAATACAGGGTGGGATAATTATGAGATGATACTGGTTTTTTTTCTCCTGAATGAATATATTTTTCTGCCAGCTGCGAGCATCTTATAGTTTATAAAAATGCTTATTTCTAGTAGCAATATTAATAAACACTAATAATAATGCTTCATGAATAGGAATATCCTTACAGATACATCAAACTTATTGTTGGACAGTACTTTAATTATTAATCATACTTAGATCTTCCTAAGGAATAGTATTAATACTCCCTTATATTGATTTTTGCTTTATTATTTTATATGTAATTTAATAGAGAATACCTACACTTCCAAATAGGCTTCTTTCAAGGATCTGACAGAGAGGTAAAATTATTTTCAATTAAAGCAGGCTTTTCCCGAACAGGCTTTTCCCAAAGCAGGCTTCTAAAAGTATTTTGCAAGAGACAATCATGTCTAAATAAGTTCAGAAAATACTGGGTTAAATAGTTAAACATATAGGCCAGGTGCGGTGGCTCACGCCTGTAATTCCAGCACTTTGGGAGGCCGAGGTGGGCGGATCACAAGGTCAAGGAAATCGAGACCATCCTGGCTAACAAGGTGAAACCCCGTCTCTACTAAAAATACAAAAAATTAGCCGGGCGTGGTGGCGGGCGCCTGTAGTCCCAGCTACTCGGGAGGCTGAGGCAGGAGAATGGCGTGAACCCGGGAGGCGGAGCTTGCAGTGAGCCGAGATGGTGCCACCGCCCTCCAGCCTGGGCGACAGAACGAGACTCTGTCTCAAAAAAAAAAGTTAGATATATCTCCTACAGTAGGATTGTGAAATACTCATACTCATCTTAAAGGACATATAGGCATGATTCCCCCCTTCCCAGCCTTGTTTTTTTTTTTTTTTTTCTTTACCATGGGAAACTCTTTGCTCAAGAAACATCTCATTGAGCTATCCTTGTTCCACAAAACTTTGAGAAACTCAGATTTAAAGCATCGAGGACCACTCTTAGAAGGTACAACTGGTTTGGTACTGACTGTCTTTCAAATCACTATCAATCACCTATTCATAGTGTACCAATATCATAGCTTTAGCCACTGACTTTTTAAGAAACTCCAAGAGAGGATGACCTTCAGGAAAGAAAAATTTTGATATATAAATTCAGTATCTTTTTACTGAGTAGGTTTTCAATATTAATATTTGTTGATTAAAGTAAATTTCAAGGAATAACTAGGTCAGGAAGGGCAAGCTAGGGCAACAGAGTCATTTTAGGGACATGGAAGTTAAGGGGACAATGTAAGGGCATGACTAGGAGAAGATAAGAATGGGACACAAAGAAGGTAACAAAGCAGCTCCAAAGATTTAAAAACACATGCCAGACTATCATCAAGTCTGTTACGTAAGTATCAGGTTTGCAAAGCTGTCACGGTCCTAATACTAGTATCTAGACACTTTCTCTAAGAAACTCAAGGAGCTTTTTAGATTATCCCCTTGACTTAGATTTGTGATTTGCTGGTAGTTATTTCATGAGTAAGTAATGAATAAGTAAAGAGAACAATTACCCATAAATGATCTTTATCCCCTTCTTGTTACTATTTGTCTATGATTTATCTTACAAGATGTGTTAGGAGTTCTTAGTACAGGTCATGTCAAATACATTTGGACGTTCCTGTTAGTGACTGCCAGGGCTCCTCGTCAAGTAGGTGCTTTATAAATTCATTCATGAATATACAAATGAAATTTTATATAATAAATAATTTGATTGGACTTTGTCCATGATTTCTGGGAGAGAGATCAGGGGTGTCCAATCTTTTGCCTTTCCTGGGCCACATTGGAAGAAGAAGAATTGTCTTGGGCTACAGATAAAATACACTAATGATAGCTGATGAGCTAGAAAACAATAGCAAAACAATCTCATAATGTTTTAAGAAAGTTTACAAATTTGTGTTGGGCCACATTCAAAGCTGTCCTGGGCTTCACGTGGCCTGAGGGCTGTGGACTGGACAAGCTTGCTCTACATCCTTAAAACTTTCCTAGTAAAAGGAGTATCTTTGTTATTCCCAATCCCCTTGGAGCACACCTGATAGTGTGCACTAATCCAGGGACTCATGAAGGGCCCCTAGATAGCCCCAGGATGAAGGGTGATCATGCTGGAAAGACTAACCATGTAACTAGAGGATCGGGCTTTGCATCACTTGATATAGGCTAGACCTCCCACCCTTTGGGGAGGGGAGGAAGCTAGAGATTGAGTTCAGTCATCTGGCCAGTCAATGATTCAATCAAGCATGCCTACATAATAGTACTTCAATAAAAACTGTGGACCCTGAGATTCAGTGAGGTTTCCTGGTTGATGAAAACATTGATGTGCTAGGAGGGTGACACATCCTAATCACACAGGCAGAAGGCATGAAAATGCTGCATTCAAGACCCTTCCAGACCTTATTCTGTGTTGTGTCTCTTCATTTGGCTGGTCCCGATTGGTATTGATAATTAAACTGTAATTCTAAGTACAGTGGCTTCCTGAATTCTAAAAGTCGTTCCAGCCAATTATTGAATCTGAGGGAGTTGTAGGAACAATCCGCTACAATTGGAATTTGTAGCCAGTTGGTCAGAAGTGTTGGTAGCCTCGGGATCTCTGAAGTGTGGCTGGCATCTGAAGTGAGGGCAGTTCGTGGAGGACTGAACCCTTACCTTGTGGGGTCTGCAATAATTTCAGATGGTTAGAGCCATAATTGAATTGCAGTACAGTAGTTGGTGTCAGAATATAAACCAATAAAAGAACGCTGATGTCCTGACCCCCAGAAGAGTGCTCTGGCTTCTAATATATTCTGTATTCCTCAAGAACAAGGATGCTGTCTTATTCCTGTTGCAATTGCCCCATCTTGGCATCTAGCACAGTGAATTACTTACTGTGGCTGCTTCACAGAGTTAGATTACATGTTAGTTACATGTGTGCTAATAGAGTTAGATTTTATCAAAGGTGGGATCTCACAATCAAAGCCTAATAGAAACCCAAGTGAACACAAATAGTTAAGCAAAAATACAAAGCTGACGTTGTTAACAGATGCTACATACCTAGCTTTGAAAGTGATTGGAACATAGTTAGATCCCACTTTCTGTGTTTCAGTGCTTATTCCATGTACATTTTCATTTGACATCCTGTTGCCATGCGGTATATGCTTCCAAATGATACAGAAAAAATATTAAATATGCTATGAGTAAGACTCAGGGTTGGAATTCAATTTCTGGCTTTCTGGTCTGAGAAATGGTCCTTCAAAAGTGTCAGGACCGGGGGTATAAGCTGAGTCCTGCACTAGAGCCTTCAGCAGGCGGGAGTGTACTGAACTGAAGTGTATGTCACTTGGAAGTCAGGCCCAGGGGATAACTTCTAAGAAGCCACCCAGTCCAGCAACCTGCCTCAAGTACAAGATTCAAAGGGTGTCCTTCCCTTTTTTGGAGCCTTCCGGCACACTCTACAAGTTGTCAAAATGCCCTTTGATTTTTTCCAGATGTAAACCATCCTTTAAAAACAAACAAACAAACCAACCTCTCGTTTGGATCTTACTCATCGGTGGATTTTTCCTGTCCTTCCCTTTGTTCTCTTCTCTCTTCTTTACCTCTGTCTTTGTCTCTTCTTCCTCCTTCTCCTCCTCTTCCTTGTCCCTCTCTCTTTAGCTTCTTATCACATGTGCCTTTTCTTGCTTCAGTTGTGATTTTTCACTCTTGTCTTTTGCTTCTTATCTGCACCTAGGACTGCTTCACTTGAGTTCTTTTCACATGCAGATTCCTTTTGCAACAACAGGAAACCCTGTCTCCATATTCTAGAACAATCGTTAAGACCCTTGCTATAATATCTGTTTTAATATTGTGACTTAACAGACATGCAGGAATATTATTCAAGTTTGAAATTGGCCTTTGTTGCAAAGGACAATTGGCAAAGGACCAGAACCTTACTTTCTCTCATGGTCTCCTTAACTGCATGGAGAGCCTCAACCTGTGTCCAAAAGAATTGCTTTGCTAGATAAATTCTCTACTTTAAATTTACATATGGTCTGACAAAACAGTAAAAAAAAAAAAAAAAAAAAAAAAAAAATACTTAGTCACCACACCTAAAAGCCAATTACAACTTAATAAACCATTCACAGACAAAACAGTATATTTTTAAAATCATGAATTCTGTCTCTGTATCATATGAGAGGGAGTTTCACTGGGCACATGGCATTTACAAATTCTGATTGGCATTTCCTTTACTGTTGAAAAGCTGAACCTAGTTCAGTTTGCAGCAAATATGACAATAGGCTGTGCAAACGTATACCTAAAATGCAGCTCTGTGGGGGTTAAACATTCAAGCTTATATGAGACAGCATCAGTTTCAGGTCAAAGTGCTGTTCTTAAATGATCAGTATAGAACAGAAAAAAGGCATTGAAGTGACCTTGCTGAGGGTCTAAAACTGCACTGAAGCCTTTTCTGCATGATTAAGTGAGCAGAATCTTAGATTAGCTAAAAGCAGTGCAGAAACATAATGAGTTCACTTATTTTGGAGCATTTAATAACAGTTATAGACAGTTATGTGATCAGGCGGAGTTATGACTTATTCATTCTTTCATTGCTATTAAAATTACTGCATTTGAGGTTTTTAAAGTCATTGAAATAAAAAAAGTCTGATTTATGTTAGGAGAATTTAGCTTGCCCTTTGGTCTCTCAGTTTTTAAATGATATAATTAGACTTTTTAAAGACCATTCTAAAAGCATTATTAGCATTTTGTATAGCGGAAAGTAAATGCATGTTTTGTGGATAGTTTAATTTTAAAAGGGATAATAGTACTTGATTCAGACAGTGATATTCATAGATTATTAAGGAAAGATTTTTTTGTATAAAATTTCTCAAAAGGCAATTGTATAATTTTAGTAATCGACTATACAGAATACGTGTGGATTTTGCTGTGTGTACACACAGATACTCTCTTTCTAATGCACTCTCTAATTTCATTTTGAATGGACGTTACAAAGACATGGAAATAATACAACACAGCTTTCCTCCCATTTGGGAAAGCAAGGATGGGAAGAGAAAGTACCAGAGGATGTATTAACTCATGACCTTTAGCATATTTCCTCCAAAATTACAGAGCCATCTATCAGCCTGGGGGGAAAAAGCTCGCTTTAATCATAACAAAGAGCTTTGCAGGTGGTTTGAATTAGCAGTAAACAGCAATCATTAATAAATAGTTTTAGAGGAACATGGAAATTTCACAGATGCATCAACATTCTGTTCTTAAACTTTTCTTACACATTTCATTGTATGCAAATACCATCTCCTGTCCAAATTGTTCCAAATTAGACATTGCTTCTATTTTAAAGTGGGTTATTGCACAATGCATAAAATGCACAGACAAAACATATTTCATCATAAAACAGTGAAATAAAGTGCTGATTTTAGTTGGACACTACAGTAGGATTATTATATATACACATCTTTGCCCATAAAATCGAGCTGACTGCAATCTCCTTAAATAATAGCTATTTGTGCCATGTGTGTGTTCTGCAAACACTTTGTGTATCTCTTTTGGAGACTCAAAATGCAGTGCACTACATTATTGAAGGATGCTGATAACACATTACTAAGGAGTAAACACAAAGAAGCTTTTTAAATAGCCAGCAATGGAGGATTACCCATGCGACCAAACGATGGCCCAAACTTGTATTTGTTAAAACTTGCTATACACTCTTTTAGGTATATACACGTTTATATATGAGTGTATGTATGGGTGTAGGTATATACATGTTTATATATGAGTTTATATATGTGTGCATTTTTGCCTCCCCATTTTGTTTGGAAGTTTTTATTTTAATTACTGAAGTTTGCCCTCTACCTGAGTAACCACTCTGGTGAGCCCTTAGCTAGTCTGGAATAGCCAAGTGATCAATTCTGTTTGTCCTAGTTTGTTAATTGACAGGAAAAGGTGTCACTCTGTTTATAGGAGGGGAAGGTCAGGTTATCTGGGTGACAGCTGAGGGTCAGAACCGGGAAGTAGCAGCCTCCAGTGACTTCATAGCACTGGTGCTATTTGAGGAAGCTGCTCTGAAAACACTCAGTTTCCTGACAGTCATGTGAACTCCTACCTGGACCATTTCCTAAGGGACAAGATGGACTGGAAACAAGAAGCACATCAGGCCCTCAGACAGGAATGGTGGTGGGTAGGGGGAGGGTTATTGCAGCGGTCTCAAACTCATGCAGTGCAGATTTTTGTCCACTAGAGACTGATAGCCGCCCAGCAAAGATGTTGCTTAAGGCCTCACAGTTTAGATTTGAACTATGGTCTCAGAGGTGAGAGGCTAGCGTTTCATCCACTAAGCCATTTAGCCTTTTCCTTTGAAGGAAGATTGATTTTAAAAAAGCTATTAACCTTCAGTGATGTATCTCATCAGATCATCTTCATTTTCTTCTGCTTATAATAAGACTATATTATATAGTTTTATTCTTCAGTTAATTCTACAGGACTAACTGAAAGGAAAATACATGAGAAACATAAAGAAGGGTGAAATAATAGAATATTATCAGCAACACTGAAATGAAAATGTTAACAGGAAAAACAAAAGAAATTGAGCAAATAGTATCACAGATCTCAGAGGTACAATCACATAAGACATCATGGTTCTTTGTAACTCAATCTTACTGAAAAACTTTCCACATGTCACATTGATTCTAGGGCCATAGACCATGCTAATGATATAGGTATTACCTTCTCTTTTCTGGTGAAGAGACAAACGGGACAGGTTTTATTTTTTGCAGTAACTAAAATATAAGCTAAGGAACCAGTGATAATTAATTCACATTGAGTATATATTCAGAGGTGCACAAGAAACAGAAATTTTCAAAGAAATTGCATTAAAACACATTCTGTTCAGAGCCTGAAATTAGACATTTTATCTATTTTTAGTGAAAAATGTGAAAAATGTGTTAGGCAGTAACCTGTTCTGCTGCCTTATCCCGAGTCCCTTTTAAGTGAACTAGAAACTGGTCGCTTTCCCTACTGAATCATGTTTGATTTATTGCATTCTATTGATTGAGTTTCTACTTCGGAAAAAGTGTTACATTTTGTGAATAATGTGTTAACATTAATGACTTTAATTCATTCTCCATAACTTTATGACAGACACTAATTTACATTTCTTTTGGAGTACCTGATAGCAAAAGAAGTTTGGGCATTTTAATTTTTTTTTCGAGTATGTTATCAGGCTGAGCAGGAGTAGTGAATGTAAGAACACAGCATTAGGGAAAGCATCTGCTTTTAGGAGTGTGGGCCCCCTTTCCCCCAGCTCCACTCTGTCCCACCCACACGAGACACTCAGGTATGCACACTGAAAGTTAAACTGAAGGCTTACAATAACATTTCAATATTTGCTCAGTCTAAGCAACAATACACATCAGTGTCTGCCATTTTCAGGGCTTATTTAACACTCATGGTTGAAATTCCTTTTGTTTCAGGTACTGTTAGTTTATTTAAGTTGGTGTTTGGGCAGGTGAGGCTAGCTCAACAATGGCAAGTTCTGACAACTTATTTCTAAAGAAATCGAAGAAGCTGAGCTTGTCAAGCTCTTGTTCTGCATTTCCTGGACTGGTCAGTGAGTACACCAAGTAAGAGGATTTGAAGCCAGAGAAATAAAAGACCAGGAAAATATTTACAAAGAAATATTTAGACAAAGGTGGTAATGAAGTCACCTTTGTCTATATTTTTTGAGCAAAGTAAAGTGATGATAAAGTAACTCTTTGGCAGCTGGTTATACATCCCCTTCCTCTGTATTTCTCAGTATACCATGACTAGGGTTAATAACATCTTTTCTCTAATATTTAAGCACAGCTGTAATTTCCTCACCCTACTGTAGTGAAGTACAAAGACACCTCAATTTTTCATATTGGGAGTAATCTTGGAATTGATATTTACAAAATGAATTTCGATAGGGATTTTAAAAAGCAGAGTTGGTGTTCACAGTGCATGAAACAATAAAGATACAAGGAGATAAAAGTAGTGGTGCACGAAAGTGTGGTTCAGCTTTGAGGAAGGAAAAAGGTTTGAGGAAAAGGGACTTTGAGAAAGAGGGAGATGAAGTGATTGACTGTTGCCCTTACTTCCTGCTTCTCTTTGGTTCAACTCAAGTGCTAGGAAGGGATTCTGGGTTGCATGGATCTATTGTCTCTCTGCCTCTTATCTTGATTCCTTAGTGGGCAGAATTCTGTTGGTTCTTCTCCTTCCTATCCTAACTCCAAGCCCACTGAAATAGTCACATCTATTGAACTTCCTGAGTGTGATTCTTTTCATGATGACGTGGCAACTACAGTACTCTTGTGGTTCTTGGTTATTTCCTTTACCTTATCTATCAGGAAAAAGGATTAAACGTGATGAGCCAAAATAAGGGATGATAAATTGTCCTAGATCTGAGAACTTTGATAAACTCTCAAAATACGTTTTGCATAATAAGCTCTTTGAATTTGGTGGCTTATGATAAAGTATCATATTTAAAACTATAAATTCTATTTTTCTACAAAATTCACATTATCTTATAGTTTTCAAATTGTTGCTTAATATAGAAAAATGTTGTCTTAATAATAGCAATTAAATGAATTAACTGGGTCTTACTGACACATCTTAACATGATCTCCCATTCCAGATGTAAAATAACATGAGAGTCAAAATATTAAAATATAGTAGAAGATAGTGAAGAATAAAACCAAAACGATGTGCAGATTTCTCTTTTCAGCGTATTAAAGTCACACTACTTTTCCCTCTCTATTAAAATGTTGTCGTAGATATTTTAAAAAGTGGTAGGCCTCAGTTCTTAAGAGATGCTACTCATTTTAAACTCTGAGAAGAACAAGTAATAAATATAGAAAAGTAAGATCTAAGAGTCCCAGTGTCCCAAAGCAAACATGCTCCGGAAATCTCCCACAGTCATCTATTTGGTGAAATGGCAAGGGATTTTGATGGGCAACATTCTAATGATCTAAGTTTTTTGTGTTGTCCTATATTCTCCTTGCACCAGCCCATACATAAAAGGGGATTTCAGTTCCTGTTGGAGTTCTGAATTCTTGGCCTTCGATCTGATCCTTTGCCGTATTATTCCTCCTTTCACACTGCCACACCATTTCCATTTCCCCAGCTTCTGACAGCTTTGCTTGTTTTCTGCTTTGGATTTCTTTCCAGCTGTTCATGACTATGATCATGCTTCTTCATAGGTGATTATTCAGGTCTTCCTGCCACCCTCCATTGTTCTTTCAATGTGCCTCAGTTCACTGGGTTGTCTGTGATGCCTCCTGACTTTACACACTTCCAGACGAATTCAAGTAAATGTTGTCCGTTACTCTGTAGGTCATGTTCTTGCATAATTTGACCCAGTCCCGAGGAGGAAATCACAATAACAAATTCCTGTGACTGTAAAATCAGTGGTTTGAAAGGGACTGACTCCACCAAACGGAAGATGCTAAAAATATCTGTGAGCTGAATGTCAATAATTTCTTAGTAAAGCTGTTAGATTAGATGCTAAAAGATGCTTACCTAAGATTGTAAGAAGATTGTTTTTGGAATCTCTGGCCACGTCCAGCCTCTTCCCCCCATATTTTGGTGTTAGGCATGTCCTAGAGAGCTTCTGTTTAGCTACCATGAAATGTCATTGATGTGGTCCTGGCAGAGTCGTGATCCCACTGGTTAAACCTACTACATATGCTAAACAGCATTGAACCAAACTCATTTGAGTAACAAATGAAAGAGATAATGTGTTTCTAGTCAATTTTTGTTTCTCTTCTGAAAACTAGCATATGATTTTGAGAAACTACTCATGCAAAATGATTAATTTGGGACCACAGAGAATGGAAAGTAATGTGGTCTTATTTAATTGGTCTTTTAAAGGAGAAGAATAAAGGTATCATGCTTACCATGAACTAAAAAAAGTACCAGTAACTCCCCCAAACCCATTTGCCTTGTTACATGTCTTTTTCTGTTATTGACAGTTAGTATTGACTCATTTTTAATCAGGTGACGCTTTGCACTCTTGCCACTTCTTGATTAGTTGGCAGTAATTGATATGTTCTCAAGGTTGAGTCACAATTTTTGAACTTGGTTTTCAGCCGGAGTTCTGAAGGACAACATTCCTAAAGTCTGACTCAATCAGCGAGTTAGTCAGGCAGATTGTTACTTAGAAAGTGTATACTGAATGTCTACTATGTTCTAAGAAGTGTTCAGTCTAGGTGATACCCATTATTGAAGTTACAAAGCCATCAGATCAATTTGTATATTATTTTGTCTAGATATACTTGAACACAATTCCTGTGCCATTCCCCTCTGCCCTCTGCCAAATCTAAGTTTCTTCTAGCCTCTGGCAAAAAAGTCAGAACTAATCTTTTCTTTATAACTCCCTTGTGCTTTTCAGATCTTATTTGGAGTTATAGCAGTTTGGAAGCCAGGCAGGGTTTTTCTAGAGTAAATGTAATTTTCTCACAAGGCAGCAAGGTAGTTGCTACAGTTTTAATAAGTTTTAATCTTTAATTTCTCAGCGAGTCTAGTTAACTCTGGGTGGGTTATTAACAGCATGAATCGAATACATACAATGTGACCGAGAACAAAACTGCCCCAGGTGGACAAGTTACCATCTTTCTAACTTTTCCTAGTGACAGTTCCGTTTCCATTAAACTTCAGGGCTCTTAGGCCAGTGAGGTGACTCAAACCAACCCAGTTTACAGATTGGGCCCTACCTGGCCTATGATCGTTGAGTTTAGCCCAAACTCTAAATTATCCTCCTATGATATAGTCCTCAATTTCCAGCATCCTAAAGGATGGTTCTCAGTGCTCACATTCATAATGCAAACTGGCCATGCTTGAAATGAAAGGTTATTGATGGAAATTAAGAATTGCTTATGACAGCACAAAAAGCCATGTTAAAAGACAAGTGCAAATAAATGATGATATAAGAGCCTGGTGAGTTTGACTGTTTACCAGAAACAGCTCTGCAAATATTGCTGGTGGAGGTTTATTTTTCACCTGGCCTTTCCCTGTTCCTCTTCTAGGGGCATAGAAAGTAAGCATTAGGTTAAGAGAAGTAATAAAAAGAGAAAACAAAACTGTAAACTCAATTCAATGAAGACTTGTCTTCAACTGTAAGTGGCAGATGTATTTATCCGGGGTGATTCTGTCCCAGTTACAAAGGTATCAGTGCAATATTATGCCCAGGCTTTCAGCCATCTCTCAGGTCGAGTGAAATTGTGAGTGTTAAACACACAAGGAGATGTTCAGTTTTCAGTGTAGTTTCTAATCAAATATTTAAACTTTGTGTGTAAAAATAACCCAATCAGAGTCATTTTTTTCTCTTCAATAAAACAAAATAGAAGAATTGAACCACGTGGAAATAATGGTTGGGTTACCATGTTCAGAGGATTAAGCATCATTGCTTTTAATGAAATTCTAGTTTCTCTAAAAAGGTAGAAATTAATGTCTTAGAATATCATATAATAAATTCCTTTTAACTGATTCATATCCAGTTAGAAGTGTCGGATTTGAGTGCTTTTTCTTCCTGCTTTCCTATTTCCCATTCTCTGGGTCACTTTAGTTCCCCCTTACAATGTTTTCTAACTTCTGCCTGTTCAGTTCAGCCCGCATCCTCTAAGTGACCCTCCTGCCTTCCTGTACTCACCTGTCACAGAAACTTGCTTGCCCTTTGCACGCCACTGTACGTGCCTCCCCCCAACAGCTGCTGTGTGTCTTCTTTGGTCTACCGTTTTGTAGGGCTCTAGGATTTATCCCAACTTCTCTCAACCTGTGTCCCACTTTTTCCATAAGCTGTGGCTTCTTTATGCACTTCCATCCTCACCACTTCCATGATTCAACTTTCTCCCCAGGCCTGTGACTGTACTGTACTTCCTTCCCTCACTGACTGCTTTTCTTCCTAGCTTCTCACTGCCCCACCCACTGCCTCTACCCAGCCACTTTGGCCTAATTGTTCAATCCAAACACACATATACAGCTTTTGACAATTTTTTGGATAGCGATGGGGTTTCACTACATTGCCCACGATGGTCTCGAACTCCTGGGTTCAAGTGATTCTCCTGCCTTGGCCTCCCAATGGACATGTCTGACTACCTAGCCTTCTCATTCCATTTTATTTTTGGCCTTTTGACTTCACAATACTTTTTCTTCATTCTTTCCCTACTTCTGAACTGCTGACAGTGATGTGCTAGTGAATATCTAATAACCATTTTTCTGGAGGGGAAAAAGAAACCTCTGACATATAATGTTTTCTGATTTTGTTGGTGTAAATACTCTCACCGTGGTCCATTTCCAGCTACCAGTGTGACATCACTGAATGAACAGTTGTTTTTATCTGGTGCCAGTTGACTCCGACACATCACTGAGTCTTGGTTTTCTTGATATCTTAACCCTTGAAAGAGAAGTTCTCTGAAAAAGGGGTTTGCAAATTGGAGTGGATGTGTCCCATGGAGTTCTACAAGATAATCTATTGACACATGAGAAGAACATATTAGAAATTCTATTTACATTTAATTTCTAGGTGATCTTTATGAAATTTTTAGTTTTATGGGTTTTATTATAAATATATTGCATGAGTACAGCCTATGTATATTATATGCATATGATGTGTGTATGTATGAATAACTTACATTAATTGGAGTCTTACTAGATACTAGGCTTATGTTAGGTTATTTAATCCTTACTACATCCTGTAAGGTAAGTACTGGAGTCCAGAGAAGTTATCTAGCTTGCTGAAGATCAAGTGTAATATAAAAGTACATAAATAAAGTATACTGATGGTGCATCCTCAAATTTTTTTTAAACTGAGGAGTTAAGTGATCAAAATATTTTGGAGGTTGTGATCTGCAGCTTGGCTTGCTTCTCACTCTATTTACTCCTACCAGATTATCTTAAATGCACTATGGTTTTAACAACCATTCATAAGCATTTGATTCCTTTTTTTTTCCACCTCCAGCCCTGGAGAGCTTCAGACCTGAATTTCCAGAGCCTTCTGGTTGCTTCCACTTTAATATGTTGAAGACATAATGAGAAGACTTTGAGGCTCATGTATTGAATTTTTGCTAGTATAATTGATTCTAATTATAAAGAAAGTTAAATTTTCCGAAAAAAATGTAAAAACATAACATTAAAAGATATCACTTGTTGTCATACATATTTATGAAAAACTGTTTTGCAGGGCTCTAAAGTTAAATACATTCTGGATTTCAGTTTCCTCATCTATAAAGCAAAATAGTTGGATTTAATGGTGGGTTCCTTGAAACTCTTTTTGTCTTTGATTCCTTGTAATACCACACTCTGCTGGTGATTTTAGTGTAAAATGATGCTTCCAACTAAATTACCAATCAATAGCAATTCACTGGTTGTGGACTCCTGTGCTTAATAAATGAAATTCTAATTTTTCTTAACATTAAATTAACTTCTTTAAAAACAGATATATGTGACTGTTTTAGACATGACCTCTGACTTCTGACTTGGAAGTGACTCTTAATTTCAGCATAATAGGTCTCAGATGAAAGATTCTTTAAGTATCTCAGCAATATCCAGATTGACAAGTCTCTGAGACAATTTATGGTAAGATATTTAGGAAAAAATGCAAAATGTCCTTTGCGCTTACTATAGGAATGAAGGAAATCTGGGTCTGTAAAACATTAGGTGATTGCTAAGCTTTTGACACTTACCTGGAAACCTTGATGTATTATTGTCTTAAAAAGACAAAAAATATCAAAATGTAAAGGAGTAAGAAAAACATAATATTGAAGATTTTTTTCATGATCTGTTTTCAAAGTTCCAACTAGTTTTAATGTACTACAGTTTTCCTTGTGATAGGCTCTTTTTCTTCTTTTATATGTTCAATATTCCTATTTTCAAAAAGAATTGAGGATTCTTACTTAAAGCAAGAATATTTATGACTCTAGAAAAGATAAAATAAACAGAGAGAAAGGTAAAGATTTCGTTTTTTCACCGGTACTGATTTAGAAGATGTTGAAAAAATAAGTTGCCTAATTCATTTTTATTAATTTGGCAATATGCAAAATGGTAAAAGTGGAGAATTTGCATCTAGATAACATTTAAAACTTGCAAAGTTTTAAGTTATTCACTTAGTGAATTGGATTTTTTTCATTAAATGTATCTGAACTTTATGAGGCAGCTGTATAAATTAATCTCTCATTACCTATAGATGAAGCCTGTTATTTTTCCAGCGTTATTTTTTAGTCAACAGTTTACGCAAATCCAGTTGGCTGTGAAATTGAAAGACTCCTTTTAGATTTTTGTATGTGTACTGATATGCACAGAAGGTGGAGAAAATGTTTGCTCTAAAAAATGATATACTCATGATACGATGCCTAAATATACTGGGCCATTTCTGAACGTATGTTTGCAATTACCACCACTTACTGTCCACCTCCTACAGAAATTCTTACTCATTCCACATTCATAGTTTATCTATTTATAAAAGAGGGATGGTGGGAACTGGGAAGAAGAGTTATGAAGGGAAATTAAACCACACCTAAGGAAGATCTTAAAATTCCATTGACTTTGTTTGGCGCCAGAGCTGTGTGAAAGTATTTTTAATCCACAGAGATTTATGCAAATCATTTTAAAGTCCTAGTCATGTGATGTCATAGCCCTTAGGTGTTATCAGAAATTTTAATTTATATCAGCTGAAATTCCCAGAGCTAAATATGAAAATGTCTGAAAGGTACTAGGAAGATTTTGTGTTTAGGTGGTATATGTCATAAAGGCAGGAAAGTGAATTTGATAACTGTCTTTTGTTTGTTTTAAAATTATAAGAATAGTACTTTATTTTTTCTTAAAAAAATCAAACAATATAGAATTATATTAAGTAAAAGCCCAGTTTCACACATCCACCACTAGTTAACCAGTACTAACACTTTTCCCTTTTTAAACAAAAATTAATCTATAGTTATTGTTGCATGATTTTCTTTTATTAAGAATTGGCCTCTTTCCAGATCTGTACATCTAATTCATACCAAATATATATTTATCCATTTCTGTATAGTAGGACGTTTAGATTATTTCTAATTTGAAACCATTACCAACAGTAATAAATATTCTCATTCTTATACCTTAGTTCTTTTATGCTGGTATTTCTGAAGGCTTGGGAATAAAAATAGGGTTGTTGAGCATATTTAACATTTGTATTGGTGCTGTCATAGAAGGACTTTACATAACCTTCTGATTCGAAGATCTTGCACTTCTACACATACCTAAAAAACCTGGATTGGAGACCAAATGGAGCTAAACTAGGCTTGGTCTTCAAAACAAAGGATGTTCATGTTTTTGCTCATTGGGTTTAACTGCCTAACAATCAAGAGCCAACTTTGTGAACGAAGGCAACCCATATCTGTCGAAATGAAAATCACTGAATCGCTTATGCGAGTTTAATTTGGCTTTCTGAATATTTTTTAACATCATTCAAAAGGGAACTATAAATAATCTTCCTTGAGTATAATCTTTCTCTTAAGGAAAATAATACACACCTCACAGATTGAGTATGTTATTGCCTGCTGCTATTCCTGATTTATATCACTGCTGTTTTGCATTTTTATACTCTGTAGAATACTTTGTGAGTTAATAAATTTGCATTGGCACATCTATAGGTTTATCCCAAGTAATGGAGACACAGCCCCAGGGCAACTGGGCCAAAATAATCCATGTGGAAATTAGTGTAAGGTTTGGGATGAATCAATATCACTGAGAACAAATCTGTTCTCTTCTAATTCTCACTATTTTCTGAGCTGATTCTGTTGTCCCAGATCAATTCAGGAACACAAAAATAGTTTTTGGCTTTTCCTTCCTATGTTTTAGGCCAAAAGGATTACTTACCTGACTACTTCATCTGGTGGTTTAATATATTGAGATTGAGGACTCAAAGGGACAAGAGAATGCCAACAACAACTATGATTTTTGTCATTGTGGTTCTGAGAATTAGCAAGTTCCATAGGCCAATGGATCAGGGCTCTCGGGTAGAAGCAAGTGTTGGTGACCTTTCATGCCCTTCTTCAGGGAAATTGTTCCATCGCACTGATGACTTTATCCTTCCAGACTCCTAAGGATGCAAGCAACAGACACTCTTATGGCCTAGGCACACAAAGGGAAATGCTTGGATGAACACCTATTGTCCATGTCACTTAGTAGTTAATTTTTATACCTTTTCAAAGAGCTCATTTTTATCACATGCAAAACTAATACTTTGAGTTTTTGTAGGGGACAGTAATGAACAAATTGTTTCTAGCACTGTCTTATCATGTCATATGATGACCTTAAATTAAGCACTGGTTTGGCCCTAGGCTGTGCAATCAAGACCCCCAATTTCACTGCTGTGTTCAAACTTAGAAAATACATCAAGTCATCTAGAGCGGTTCTTTGTTTATATAACAAAATTATTATTTTTTAAATCTGGTTCTGCCTTCTACTTTCAGAGGGAATTGGAGCACTTTGTTAATAATAATCACTTTATTCCCACCACACCCCCAAGCTGAAGGAGCGAAGTCCCTCGTCTGAACTCTTGGGGTAGTTTCAAGCTGCTCTTTCTGCTTTTGTCTAGTTTCCATGGTTACTGAATGTTCTTTATACCAAACTGGTTGGTCATGTTACTCCTTTGCTTATTGGCTCCCTTTTAACTATAGGATAAAGTTCGAACTATCATTGTACCAGGCAAGGCCTGCCATGATCTTAGCTCTCTCCAAGGCTTTTCTTTCCAAAAAAAACCCTTTTCCCCTTTAAGTTCCAGTCACAAGAGATCACAGTTCCCAGAACCCTCCAAGGTTGCAACCTCTTCCACACAGCTTTTCCAAAATACTTTTCATCTGAATTGCCTTTCTTCACCCTGACACTCCTCTGGGGAATTGGCTGCTCAGCTTTTTTGTGCCCATTTATGTCTATGAGTATTTTAATTATAGCAACTGTAATTTCTTGTTAGGTATATTTGTTTAGAGGTCTGTTTTACATTTCTGTGCTGTATGTGCTTCATTGACAGAAGTAAGGGTCTTCATTTTTATATCACCATGTCTAGCATAGAATAGGCAATGACTTGTAGTCTTAATAGCTCATGAATAAATTTGAATATCTCCATTGTAACCAAAGGAAAGTCACGCCTACTTTATCAGAGTCATAAATAGGATGCTGTATGTATGTGCTTGTTTGTGTTCCAAAACAGATGGAAGGAATTCTTTAAAATTATGCACATTAACCAGGATGATAAATACCCGTGGACTTAAGATTAAATTAAGAGTAATTACAGAGCCATGATTAAAACTGAGTACACTTTGGCTTTAGCCATAAGCAAATGCAGGCTTAAATTATACTGTTAGGAAGAGCCAGAAGTAGACTAGACTAGAGACTTTAAAGAGCAATCTGGCACTTACTAAAGGAGTCATGGCATTGTGAAGAAGATAGGCATAGAAATTAGGGAGAATATTTTGAAGGGAAATGTCCATCAGTGAAATAAAGTATAAGAGCATGAAATTACATTCATAAGGTTAAATTTATCTAAGTTTCATAATCCATGCAGCTGAGAATAATGACATCTCACTGTTATTGCCAAAGGTCTGAGAATACACATGTATTACCATTGGATATTAAATTAAAATTCTTACTTTATAGAGGTTTCCAGAGATTTTGGGCTTAAAATTTTGAAACCTCTTTTTTGGAGGCCTGCCATCAAGTATAGTGTGAAAGACAAACAAGATATGTATTAATTCAAGGAAATAAGTTATTTTCTGTCAATAAAGGAAAAACAATAGGTGTTTGATGTGCTTTTCTTCAGAACACAATTTTAGCTACTTATCCATGCTGTTTAAATGTTGTATTTGTAAGACATTTAGGACCTCACAGTTTGGAAATGTCAGAGGGACTGAGAGATAAAGAAACTGTGGAATTTTAATGGACCTGAAAGAGTGAAAGCCAAGGTATTATTTTAAATCACAGAAATTATTGCATTTTACACAAAAAAAAAAAACCATTGGTAAGGAGAACTCTAATTGATAGAGTTTTTCCTGCTACCAAATTTAAATAATTATCCTTCAATCACTGGGAGAAGATTGAGTGTCTGGGCTTAATGTAGAAAAAGCTTAGAAGAAAAACTGAAATTTAAATTCTAGGTGTAACCTTAAACACTTTCTAAACAGTTAAGTTACAGTAAGTACAAGAACAAGAGTAGTTAAAATTTATCATGATCAGAGATTATCTGATTTGCATAAACTCTTACTAAAATACTGTTAATGCGAATGACTCCCAGGTAGAAGAAAGATACATATATCATGGGGTATGATAGCTGCTTTCAGAAGCAATAATCAATTACAGTTATTTAGTTCTTAAAGTTTTGAAAGGAGGCACAAAACTAAGTGACACTCATGAAAAGCTCTAATTATATTTAAGGCAAATATTTAGTAGCTTAAGAATCCACGTTACCTTGGATATATTACTAGACTGTTTTTTTGTTGTTGGGAGTTAAGGCTAATCTTCGAATACATAGTCTGAATTTCAGCTAAAATAAATGGAGATCCTTGATGATATCTGTCCATCAGGCAATCATTGGAATTTCCATCTTTCAAGAAAATGTGTTTTCTCCATTTCAAGTTAATAGAACTTTTATATTGACTCAGCTGTGGGAAAGGAAAATGGGAAACATATGACCAATTTATTTCAACATTGTGAGTAAAAGAGGATTTTTAATTCAGAGTTTCAAGGAAACTCCACCCACAAAATTCTTCAGTAGGGTATAGAGCTGAGATTTCCTACAATAAACTCTAACAAGACTGTCAGTTGCCAGGTGTAGATAATAGCCCATGTCTTTTCTCCCAATATTTGTCATCTCTCTTTATACATATTAGAGATGAGGAGAGATGAATTGGGTGGAGACAGTGGCCTGGAGATGAGAAGAAGCTAAACTTCCACTGATTCCTTTGGATTGAGCCCAATCCAAATTCCTTTAGGTTTCATTTGAGCCCAATGAAAAGTGTTAAAGGTCGTAGCTGAAATTCCCATTTAGTAGAGATTTTATAAGATTGGCCTCAGGGCAACTTTAGGAACCCAGGCAACCAACGTTGAAATGGCATTGTAGAAAAGACCCTTACCTTTGTGTATGCATGGTGCCCATCAGCTCCTGGAAGATGACATCCTTTTAGGTGAACGCAGAAACTGCACATAAGCCATGGTCATGGCTTTCTTATGCCAATGAGCATTGGGTAGTGAAGCTTCTCTGGAAGTCTTGACAGCACATGTGGACCAGTGAGAGTAAAGCAACCTCTGGGAGATTGGACAAGTACAGCAGGATGACTAGGGTGCACAAAGAACCTTGGGAGGCAGTACCCTGGTTACTTCTAGAATCACTGTGTGAGATCATTGTGGAGGCGGTATAGTGGAGGAGGATTCAAGCCTTTTTATGATATGAGCAGATGCATTTAACTCAATCACACCTTTGAGCTACAAAGGCATAAGGAATGTTCTTTCTTCCCATTTAAAAAATGATTTAATGTTTGCTACATGCAAAAGTGAGTGTGTGTACACAGTCATTTTTTATTATCACACATTCTGTGTTTGCAAATTTGCCTACTCACTAAAATTTATTGGAACCTCAAAATCAATGTTTGTGGTGCTTTCTTGGCATTTGCAGGCATATAAAGAGTGGTAAAAAATTTGAGTCACCTGATGTGTACATTCCTAGCTGATATTGAATATGGTGATACTCTGCTTTCCTGTCTCAGCATTCCTAATGTAAATGTGTCCTTTCTGAGGTCTATTTAGTGCCATCTTTTTTGCATTTTTTGTGCTTTTTGTTGGTGATTTCCCTGTTTAAAATGGTCCCTAAGCATAGTGGTGAAGTGTTGTCTAGTACTCCTAAGCACAAGAAGGCTGTTATATGCCTTACAGAGAAAATACACATTTTGGGTAACGTCTGTGCAGGCATGAATTATAGTGCTATTGGCTGTGAGTTCAGTGCTAATGAATTAACAGTGTGTCCGGGAGGAGGAAGTTGCAATGAGCCGAGATCATGCCACTGCACCCCAGTCTGGGGGACATAGTGAGACTACGTCTCAAAAAAAATAAAATAAAATAAAAAATAAAACAAAATGGTGTCTTTACACATAAACGCACATAAAATGAGGCTATGTATTGAATTTTTGATAAAAATGTGACTAGAAGCTTGCAGGAACTTAACTATCCCTTAGGAGCAATGGCTCAGTATTGCTAATGCGTTGTTAGCTGTGGCTTTATAGAACACAACTACTTTATGAATCTGGGTGCTCCTGTATTGGGTGCATATATATTTAGGATAGTTAGCTCTTCTTGATGAGTTGATCCCTTTACCATTATGTGACGCCCTTCTTTGTCTCTTTTGATCCTTATTGGTTTAAAGTCTGTTTTATCAGAGATTAGGATTGCAACTCTTGCTTTTTTTTTTTTTTTTTTTTTTTTTTTTTTGCTTTCCACTTACTTGGTAAATATTCCTCCATCCCTTTATTTTGAGCCTATCTGTATCTTTGCACATGAGATGGGTCTCCTGAATACAGCACACCTAGGGATCTTCACTCTTTATCTGTTTTGCCAGTCTGTGTCTCTTAATTGGGGCATTTAGCCCATTTACATTTAAGGTTAATATTGTTATATGTGAATTTGATCCTGTCATTATGATGCTAGCTGGTTAATTTGTCCATTAGTTGATGCAGTTTCTTCATAGTGTCGATGGTTTTTACAATTTGGCATGTTTTTGCAGTGGCTGGTACTGATTGTTCCTTTCCATGTTTAGTGGTTCCTTCAGGAGTTCTTGTAAGGCAGGCCTGGCAGTGACCAAATCTCTCAGCATTTGCTTGTCTGTGAAGGATTTTATTTCTCCTTCGCTTATAAAGCTTAGTTTGGCTGGATATGAAATTCTGGGTTGAAAATTCTTTTCTTTAAGAATGTTGAATATTGGCCCCAACTGTCTTCTGGTTTGTAGGGTTTCCACAGAGAGATCCGCTGTTAGTCTGATGGGCCTACCTCCCTTTGTGGGTAACCTGACCTTTCTCTCTGGCTGCCCTTAACATTTTTTCCTTCATTTCATCCTTCGTGAATCTGACGATTATGTGTCTTGGAGTTGTTCTTCTCAAGGAGTATTTTTTGGTGTTCTCCATATTTCCTGAATTTGAATGCAACCTGTCTTGCTAGGTTGGGGGAAGTTCTCCTGGATAATATCCTGAAGAGTGTTTTCCAACTTGGTTCCATTCCCCCATCACTTTCAGGTACACCAATCAAATGTAGATTTGGTCTTTTCACATAGTCCTATATTTCTTAGAGGCTTTGTTCCTTTTTATTCTTTATTCTCTAATCTTGTCTTCTCACTTTATTTCATCAAGTTGATCTTCAATCTCTGATATCCTTTCTTCCACTTGATCGATCTGGCTATTGATACTTGTGTATGCTTCACGAAGTTCTCCTGGTGTGTTTTTCAGCTCCATCAGGTCATTTATGTTTTTCTCTAAACTGTTTATTCTAGTTAGCAATCCGTCTAACCTTTTTTCGAGGTTCTTAGCTTCCTTGCATTGGGATAGAACATGTTCCTTTAGTTTGGGGGAATTTGTGATTACCCATCTTCTGAAGCCTACTTCTGTCAATTTGTCAAACTCATTCTCTGCCCAGTTTTGTGCCCTTGCTGGCGAGGCATTGTGATCTTTTGAAGGGGAAGACCCATTGTGGTTTTTGGAATTTTCAGCCTTTTTGAACTGGTTTCTTACCATCTTTTGTGGATTTATCTACCTTTGGTCTTTGATGTTGGTAGCTTTCAGATGGGGATCTCTGAGTGGACATGCTATTCCTTTGTATTTGTTAGTTTTCCTTCTAACAGTCAGGCCCACCTGGGTGTGGTGGCTCATACCTGTAATGCCAGCACTTTGGGAGGCCAAGGCAGGCATATCATGAGGTCAGGAGATCGAGGCCATCCTGGCTAACATGGTGAAACCCCATCTCTACTAAAAATACAAAAAATTAGCTGGACATGGTGGCGGCCGCCTGTAGTCCCAGCTACTCGGGAGGATGAAGCAGAAGAATGGCGTGAACCTGAGAGGCAGAGCCTGCAGTGAGTGGAGATTGAGCCACTGCCCTCCAGCCTGGGCAACAGACACTGTCTCAAAAAAAAAAAGAACAATCAGGCCCCTCTGTCACAGGTCTTCTGGAGTTTGCTGGAGGTCCACTCCAGACTCTGTTTGCCTAGGTATCACCAGTGGAGGCTGCAGAATAGCAAAGGGTTCACTAATTTTCACTGCTATAAGGAATTCCATTGTATAAATATACAACATTTATACATTTTCTTATTGTGATAGCTAATTTTTTTTTTTTTTTTTTTTTTTTTTTTTTTTTTTTTTTGAGACAGAGTCTCCTTCTGTTGCCCAGGCTGGAGTGCAGTGATGCAAGCTCAGCTCACTGCAGCCTCCGGCTCCCAGGTTCAATTGATTCTCCTGCCTCAGCCTCCTGAGTAGCTGAGATTATAGGAGTGCATCACCATGCCCTGCTAAGTTTTTATTTTTATTTTTTGTATTTGTCGTAGAGACAAGGTTTCACCAGTTGGCCAGGCTGTGCTCAAATTTCTGACCTCAGGTGATTGGCCTGCCTCAGCCTCCCAAAGTGCTGGGATTACAGGTGTGAGCCACCACGCCCGGCCTGTGGTAGCTAATTTTATGTGTCAAACTTGATTGGGCCGAAGGATGCCCAGATCTTTGGTCAAATGTTATTCTTGGTATGTCTGTGAGGGTGTTTCTAGATGATATTGATATTTTAACTGGTGGGCTGAGTGAATATGAGTGCCCTCACTAATGTGGGTGGGCCTCATCTAACCAATTGAAAACCCAAATAGATCATGAAGGCTGAATAAGAGTGAACTCACTGTGCCTGACTGCTGGAGTTGATCTTTGCCTTTAGGTTCAAACTGAAAAGTTATCTCTTTTTGAGTCTCAAGCCTGCCAGCTTTTGGGCTGACACCATCAGCTCTCCTGATTCTCTGACCTTTGGAGTTGGACTATACCTAACGTTGTTGACTCGCCTCGCTCTCTAGCTTCTTGATTTTAGATTTTGGGACTTTTCCGCCTCCATACTCACAGTTACCTATGAAAAATCTCTTTATATATTTATTATGTATTTCATACCTGGCATGTGTTTAGTTACTTTTGCATTCATTTCATAAGTGAATTATCCTATAATTTTCTTTTTATACTTTTTATATTACCTTTATCTGATTTGATATCAAAGATATATTGAACAAATAAAATAATTTAGAAAATGTACCCTTTTTCTCTTTTATGGAAGAGTTAGTCTAAGATTAAAATTGTTTATTGACTATTTTGCAGATAATTTATATAAAATAATCTAAGCCTAGTGTTTTCTTTTGAGAAAATGTTTCAATTTCTTTAGTCGCTTATGTCATTGACAGTTTCTATTTCTTCTAGAGTCAGTTTATTGAAGTATATTTTTTGTAGGCATATGTTCATGTTTAATTTTTCAAATTCAATGATATAAACTGGTTTATAGTTTTCTATTATTTATTTTATGTCTCGAATCAAATTATGCATTCGTATTGATTATCTTTACTCCTTTTTAAAATAATCTCTCTTGCTAATGGTTCATTAATTTGTTTTTCAAAAAGCTAGTGTTTGGATTCTTTGATCTTCTCTACTGTATCTTTACTTTTTCTTTCATGAATTTCTGCTCTTATTTAAAATTATTTCAAAGTCAAGTTACTAGATGCATAAATATTTAAAACTTGAGTAACTTCTTGGCAAAAGGACTATTATATTGTTAAATAATGACTCTCTTCATTACTAGCAAAGCTGCTACTTTTAAATTTATTTCATTTTATGTTATAATAATAGACCTGCACATTTACTATTTTTCTATTGTCTAGCTTTCAATATTTCTATGTCTTCATGTTTCAATCATATCTTTAATAAGTTTTTAAACCATAATTTGAATATCTTATTCTTTTAACTAAAGAACATATTTACATATATTTATTGTGATTATTGATATGGATTAATTGTTATCTTCTATGATTTTCTTTCCTATATTATTTTGGATTGAGTTATTTTCTCATGTTTTAAAAATATAGGCTAGGTCTTTATACTTTTACCTCACTCAGTCACCAGAGAAGGGTTCTCCTGGGAAGGGCATGACCTTGGGTGAGGTGGCTGTCTGTAACTGAGGTGCATGCTGAAGGCTGTTGGCTGGCCACACTTTCTGTAGTTGGGTAGCACATCCTACCTTCAAGGGGAATCTGGGGAGTGTATTTCTGTGTCTACTACATTGTGAAACAAATGTGGGAGTTTTGAGATAACCCATAGAAAGTTTGTATATGTTAAAAGAGAAGAGGATTAAAGATCAGACCCCTGGCATTTGTGGGGTGACTCATGAAAAAGAATACGATATTTGAGAAGGAAAGGCCAGAAAAAAGAAGGTCCTTTTCTTGAGGTTTTATAATAAAAATAAATGTCTGAAAATGACAAAACCAACATTATAAAATGGAAACTGCATTACATTCAGCATAATTTAACTTAATCATGAATGCAGATATATAAATCATAAATGCTCTGCATAATAGTTCTCTATCAACCACTAATTCTGCTTTAAGAATCAGTAAAATGCTTAACCAACTAGGCATAAATAAAATGTCTCCATTCTGGTATTTATCTCTGGTTTTATTGTCCTGAATTCATTCTCTGTATATAATTTTATTTTTTTCTACATTGTTTTGCAAAAATGGTTATTGCCTTGAATCATGGATTTTAATACTAATTAAGATATTTCTCAATATTTTAGCTGAAAAAATTATCAAAGTTCAGACTTTATTAGCTATAAAGTCTAAACTAACTGCATTTCCAAAGTTTTGCTTCCTTAGAATGCATTCTTCAAAATTCCACCCATCAATTTATTATTGCCCTGAAGATTACTTTGATCTATATTTGTGAATTTCTTGAACTCTGTCTGTGATCTGATACTCAGTGCTCTATGTCTGTTGTCTTTTTCTGCCGACCTGAAGTGCCCTGTTCTAGCTTTTGATTGGAAGGCCAATATACTGAATAAATCTGTGCTGAAAAGGAATTTCCCAATCTAAAGATAAAGATTCTCTGCTACTTCCTGTTTAACACTATTAAATAACTTCCATGGCCACAGACATATGGAGTTTCATAATTCCATTCAAATCCACTATCATTCAAGCTACATTAGACCTATGGAGCAGATGTTTTGCCAATTCTTTGATTAAGTTAATGGTCTTATTCTAGAGAAGAGCCCTTGAAATTTAAAATAACTGCCAAGATTTTTGAGGAAAGTGGCGCCCAATCTTTCTTTGGTCTTTCTTTTTTTTTTTCAAACGGAGTCTCGCTCTGTCGCCCAGGCTGGAGTGCAGTGGTGAGATCTCAGCTCACTGCAAGCTCTGCCTCCCCGGTTCACCCCATTCTCCTGCCTCAGCCTCCGGAGCAGGTGGGACTACAGGCACCTGCGACCACACCCGGCTAATTTTTTGTATTTTTTATTATTATTATTATTATTATTATACTTTAAATTCTAGGGTACATGTGCATAACGTGCAGGTTTGTTGGGAGTTATACCTGATGTAAATGACGAGTTGTTGGGTGCTGACGAGTTGATGGGTGCAGCACAGCAACATGGCACAAGTATACATATGTAATTTTTTGTATTTTTAGTAGAGACAAGGTTTCACTCTGTTAGCCAGGATAGTCACAGTCTTCTGACCTCGTTATCCGCCCGCCTCGGCCTCCCAAAGTGCTGGGATTACAGGCGTGAGTCACCATCAATCTTTCTTTGTTCTTATCACTGCTATGGCTTATTTCATATGCATTAAGTCAGATGAACCCAGGAAGGCTTGTCACAACTATTTGACCATAGAGTAGTGCCAGGTGCAAAGATTTATGGACTGGAAACAAGCAAGGCAATAACCTGCCCACCACTGTGGATGGTGAAAGACCGACCTAATCAAATCTTCTGTCTTAGGAAGTTTGGGATCCACAGATGTATAAGAACATGTGGGTAAATGTTGTTGATCATTGTCAAGCAGTGTCTCCACTCCCCCCAGGTTGCCTACTCTACTTAGAGATCTTCAATTAAATGTTAGGAGAGTTCAAGGACCTCAAGATTTAGAGAAAAAATGACAAATGAGTAGATTCTAATGCCAGTTCTATTAATTACTTGTTGTAGGTTTGAGGAGCAGAAATAGCATGAATAAAAAATTCGTTGGTCAATAATTATGTGTCTATAATCAATAGTAGCTATACCCTATAAAGCTGCTGAAGTCTATTTTTCAATTTGTAGAAGATTGTTGTGTTATAATGATTATGATATGTGAAAATAACATAACTTCCCTGATTCTCTTCATATGTACAGGTAGGTAGACAATATTGTTTGGCTTTTCTAACATTTGATTGATGGTCCGTAATCACAGGTGACATTACTAGGTACTTAATCCTTTCAAACTCATCTCTTTCTCATTCTTCTTATCCTCTTCTTCCCAATCACTTTCTTTTATTATATTCTCAATCATTTCTTTTTATTATATTTTCCAACTTGACTTCTCACTTTTCTCTCTCTTTAGAATTTCTCCTTTTGCCTTTGCTTTTGGTCTACTAGTAACTCACTAAGACATGTGGTGACACTCCAGTCTAAGATAGACCATGACTCATGGACTGCTAGGTATTTTGAGTTTCTTACCAAAAATCACAGTAAAAGTGAAGTATTATCATAGAAAATGAATTTTACAAATTTAATTTGCATTGATAGAAACAGCAAAAGACAAGAACTTAAGCCAACTTTGCCTTTGATTTTTTGCTGTATTTTCCTTATAGTGCATATTTGGAGGTCACACTGGGTAGAGAGGACCTGCAAGATATGGTTAAAAATTCCATTACATAGGTTGGAAAAAATAAATGAGGCACTTAAGTTGTTTTCCAACAGAATTTCACACACTTTTATCATATCACTTTCTTTCTAGGCCACAAACCTTCCTCTGGCACTAAGAGAGGATGTGGGTTGCTTGGAATCTGCTCCAGACTGTCACGTCACTTAGCTGCCACAGAAAGACATTCCTTCTTAGTCATAACAGATCCATAGGGCCATATTTTTAGTTCATCTCTCCTTCAATGAACGCATGTACTTGCTACTACTAACATCACTGCATTAGCATCCTGAGAAGGATAGACGTAGGGTGGGGCTCTCCTTCCTCAAATTTGACAGTCCAAAAATGATGTTTCCAGAATCTTTGGGAAAACTTGGCCTTCGTAGAATTTGTCAGAATGATATTATCAGACAGTAATAAAAAGTCATGTCAATAAGTTCAGTCTGTGTTCTCAGAATGCCTGGGTTAACCAGAGTTATAATTCTGTGATTGGCAAACACAATGCTACCATGCAGTTATTACAATCCGTCTCGAGAAATTTTATTTCCACAGGAAAGTGTGTTAAAAAGATAGCTAGGTTGTACATGAGGAGGGTTTGTGAAGATAAATTTTATATCCCTCACTTGTAGCAACAGGTGCTGGTTCTTTGTCATTCTTGGGAGGTTCTATTGCTTGACTGGAATAGAATTTGGGAGAGTGATTCATATTCTACATTGGTAGTTTCTTTATTGCCTCATCTGGGAAAGTAATTATTTCTCTCTAATACTGTTTCTATTAGTTTTAAAGGATAGAGAAAAGTAGAAGAAAAGAGGAGAGAGGCAGGACCCTAAGACAGTTTCATCAAAGGCAGTTTAGCATTGATTTTATTTTTTTCAGAGAGGGGTTTGTTTCTGTTTTTTATGTTAGTATTAGCATCAGTTTTTATTTGAATAAAAGAGTAGTGCAGCTAAGGAGCTTAAAAACCTTGTCTTAGGGCACTTTTGGAAACATTCCATGTTTTATTTTCATTAGGCAAGAAATAATGATAATAGTATTTACATCCTTACCTCCGTAACGCTCACTGTCCCAACTCCTACTTTCTTCCCAGATGCCATCAATGTTGTGGAAGTATAATTAGATCAAATGTATGAAATGCCTTCAGCTTTGAGAGAAAGACCCTCTGAAAATACAAGTTGTCATTTTGCTTGTCTCCCAGAGATACATTCAACCACAGATGTCTCCATCCTAACTCAGGGCCTATCAATCTGTGATATTTAAACTTTAGAAAACAGTTGGAGGTATCTGATGACTTCTAAAGAACCACCGATCTACAGATCTTAGTGGGAGATTGAGCAGCAGGATAATACACCCAGGACACCAAATATGTATCCTTTATTGTCTTTATTCCTTCTCCACTTCATTTTTTTCCGGTCATTCTCCTCTGTCTTCTTACCTATACTCCCAACCCCCTCTCCACATGGTCCTAAGGCCTTGAGACTTTCTTTAAATTTTATTAAAAGGAGCATTTTTATTAACAAAAAGTATCTTTATTAAAAGGGGTACTGATAGATCATTGTCATCACTTCAGTTTCCTCCCTCATTTAGAAGTTGGCATGAAAGGTTTGATGTACTGAACAATATCATCTGATCTAATGATCTGTAGACTGGAACAGGAGCTCAAAGGCTTCAGCCTTTCTGCCTCACACTGTGCAAGGGGAAACGGCTGGTGCTCATGTTTTATTGGAAGGATGGGAACAAAGGAAATTAAGAGGACTACATAGGGGCCATGTGAGTCATAACAAGCCTTGTGAAATTGTTTCAACTCCTTTCCTCAACCTTAGCCGTTGTGACAAATGTGTCAAAGCTTTAGACAGGGAATACTGGATGTTGATGGAGCCTGGGTAGATGTAGAACAGGATTGTGCCTCCAAGTCAAGGTACTGAAGCCAGAAATAGAGAAAAGAAAACTCTTTGCAGAAGAATAAGGTTACTGACATTGACTCTTACACTAGCTAAGCATTATTACTTTAAGAAAAAATTCATTTCTGATCTAGAAATCCACTTTATCACAATCCTTGTGACTGCTTTATATTTGTATTGATGCCATTACAATCTGTTGACCTGGGATTGAAATCTATAAAACCACCAAATACTCAGAAGAAACGTATTCATCTCAAGGTGTGCAGGTAGCTTGCTTCCACATGTGAAGGGGTGTTCGTGCCTTCCCCAGGCCAGCTGTCATCAATCGGAGATTTCATTTAGATTGTCTGTGAACAAGTATGTTTGGGTAAGTTGTGCCTTCTCTGCAAAGAAACAAGATATGCATTGAAGCCCACGTGGCTTCCCTCTGGGACATATATCTGGGGCTGAGCTCGAAGCAATGATGACAAAAGTGCCCCAAGTAAGTTGCCAATGTTTCTGTCACCTACTCTATGGAGATTTTAAGTTCATAAGTCCTTGAATTTTTCCATGACTATCTAGGAGCGTAGAGAGAAGTTAATATTGAATTCTTCAGCTTGCACCTTATTTTCTGTTCATTTCCCTCCACATCCGCAGGGTTAACCAATGAAAAGACACTAGTAACATTTACCAGAGGAAGCAAAGGCCACCACCTGTGTAAAAACTGAACCTGAGGTTCCTTTGGCTTGCACTCTGTTGTATTTCTTAATTATCATTCAGCTTTAAGTGGGAGTTAAGGAAGAAATTTGTTTCTAAGGCAAGTAGCTGGATTTTCACTGGCTATAAAAGGTTGCACGTCAGAGTTTTGTTTCTGGATCTGAGAATGCGTTATCACCAGAAAATGAAGACGCAGAAACTCGAAAGAACTGCGTTCTTATTTTCCATACTTCTACACACCCTAGTAGAAATTTTTACTTACTTTTTTATGCTTTAAAATTTGCATCTGCAAAATGGGGATAAATAACCTTTATTGACCTTTTAAAAACACTGTAAGACAGGTAGTTAATGCCTTTAAAGTCTAAGGTAAGTAGCTGTTCAATCAAGAGAGTTTTATTATTATTATTATTATACCAATCACAGAGTGAGGTCACACCAAATAATTGTTTTCTTTCGTGTCTAATGATACATTCTTAAAGCTCTTAGGGAGCCACTTTCATCACAGAGTTAACTGGAGTCCTGTTGATTACTCTTTGAAATTGAATGCAAAAAGATTGCTAATATCCAGCGGAGAAACAGGTGCTCTCAGATGCTGTTGGTGGGAGTGTAAATTGGAGCAGTCTTTTGGAGGGCAATTTGGTAAATTCTATGAAAATGTAAAGTGTTCAAACCCCTTTAACCAAGCAATTTCACTGGTGGGTTGTAGTTTTAGAGAAAAACTTTCACATGTGCTCAAAGTAGCAAGTACAAGGATGGAGCAGGAATTTGAGCCTTTTTTTTTTTTTTTTAGATAGTAAAAAGTATTGGAAATTCTTACAAGTTTGCCAAGGCACAACTGGAAAAACTTAGGTGACAGTACATGCATAGTGTGATATTCTGTGCAGCAGTTAAAAAGAATGAAGATCTGATTGTACTGATGGGAATACACGTAGATGTATATCTAAGTGAAAAACATACCATATTCCCATTTATGTTACCAAAGATATATTTTTATATGTGTATACTACTGGAGGGTTTAGGAATATATAAACCAAATTGATGACCTCTGAAAAGGAGAATAGAAAGAGTGAGCAAGGGGAAGCATGATTTTACTTTTACTCTACAGTTCCATATCCTTTGGGTTTTTAAAATACAGAGAAGAACTTAGGTATTTTTTATTGAAATCATTAATAGACTGCAGAGACACTTCCGTTTTCCAATTGAAAATTGTCAAGCTGGTTCTCTAGTGTATTTCTGTGGTAGGAACCATTAGGATTGATGGAACAAGAGGTACAATTGTCAGGGGAAAGTCAAGGTTTAGATGTGTTGTCTCCATTGGCTTCAGTTTCCCTAACCCCCTTTTCTCCATTTTGTTATAAGACACTAGAGACTGCAGGAACAAGAAAAAGAAAAATAAGAGTGGTATTTTTGTAAGTATGTTTCACAGAGCACTTACCTCAGACTTGAATGGGAATTCTTTTATTCAAAGCAAAATCTACAGGACTCCATTTCTCCATTTCTCTTTCCTGGAAAAACCTAATTTCCCTGTAATGCAGCTTGCCTGGAATTGGCTCTAATCTCAGCTTCACAAATGGGCCCTGACTGACCTAAGCCCATCCACTCTACCATAATTTGTTTATGTCTAAACAAACTGAAAACAATCAGCACATCACATTTCTACGGCCATAATGGATGATACAAGGTGGTCATAAGACTTAATCAGAAGAGGCTAACAATTTTATTTAATGTTTGGGGAAAGGAAGCTTTCTCTTCTCTTTGGAGATAAGCGGGTACTACCTGGGACAGACTACTATTATATAAGGGAGCCTGCCTGGGGATGAAGCTGACATAGGAGGAGGTCAGAAATGAATGAGTGAATTTCAGAGATTGGAACTACATACACACCTGGTGCTTGAAACTCACGCTATTTTTTAGTTAATTGTGACCATAAACTCCTTTTGTCCTTTGTTCTTTTTTGTTTGTTTGTTTTTGAGACGGAGTCTCACTCTCTCTGTTGCCCAGGCTACAGTATAGTGCTGTGATCTCGGCTCACTGCAACCTCTGCCTCCTGGGTTTAAGCGATTGATTCTCCTGTCCCAATCTCCTGAGTAGCTGGGATTATAGGCATGTGCCACCACAATTTTTGTATTCTTGGTAGACACGGGGTTTCGCCTTGTTGGCTAGGCTGGTCTCAAATTCCTGACCACGAGTGATCTGCCCGCTTTGACTTCCCAAAGTGTTGGGATTACAGGCATGAGCCACCGCGTGGCTCCCTTTATTCTTTAAATCAGTTTTGATTGAGATTTCTGTTATTTGCAGGTAAAACATCCTAACTTGATATGCTTTGGATGTTAGTCCTCCAGATCTCATGTTGAAATGTAACCCCCAGTGTTGGAAGTGGGGCCTAGTAGGAATTGTTTGAACGTGCAGCGGGATCCCTCACGAATGGCTTAGCACCATCCGCTTGATGACGAGTGAGTTTTCACACTGAGTTCACGTCAGATCTAGTTGTTTAAAAGTGTGTGGCTTCTCTCGCTCTCTCTCTTGGTCCTGCTGTTGCTGTGTGATGAACCAGCTTACCCCTTCACTTTCTGCCATGATTGTAAGCTTCTTGAAGCCCCTGCCAGAGGTAGATGTCAGCGTCATGCTTCTTGTACAGCTTGTAGAACGGTTAACCAGTAAAACCTCTTTCTTAATAAACTACCCAGCCTTGGGTATTTCTTTATATAATAGCAATGCCAGAACTGATTATCACATAACTGATACACATATTTCATATCATAAGAAGCAATATAAAATGCTGACTCAGAATGTGACTCATGTCAGAGTACTAGGATTTGAATCCTGCTGTCACCTAGTGACTGAGCAATCTTGGGCAAGTAAAATAGAAATAATAAGGGTACCAATCTCATAGTATTGTTATTATGATTTAATGAGTTCATAGAGGTAAAATGCTTGACATCGTGGCTGGCATGTAATGTACTGAATGAATTATTAGTGCAGCAATAACCATTGGGTGGAAAAAAAAAGTTATATTATCAGGTAGGCTTGGGGAACCTGAATCAACCAAAGTAAATGTGATTTCTTTATTGCAGGACTTCTTGAAACATTTAATATACCAGTGTGCATTGTGAATTTCCAAAACTGAAATGTTGTATTTAGCATTTCCCAGTTGTTTGCCCATTGGAAACTTTTTTTGGGGGAAATACCTTGAGTAATTACTAATCTGCAGAATCAAAATATTGGCTCTGAGAGGACATAATTAAAATAGGACTTGGTGTGTTCAATGTCCAAGAGTCTATTGGTTTGGCTCCTGTCCTGTTTCTGCAACTGGGAGACAGACATCTGAAGAATTTTTTCCTATGCCCACTTGCAAAAAAGGGACACTTCTTTTTAATTCTCAGTCTACCTTTGAAAATATAATTTTCATTCCCAGGCAAAACTATCAAAAATTCAGTGCAAAATGTTTCTAGTAATGATAGCTACTGTTTATTGAGTGGTTATAACCTGCTAGGCACTTTCATAAACACTTCACATTCATTATCTCATTTAATATTCTCAACAGGCATATGAGGTAGGTACGATGAACTCTCCCTTTTGCAGATAAGATAACCAAAGTTTAGAGAGTTAGTAATTGCCAAGATTATCAGCTAGTTAGTAGCAGAGCTTGAATTTGGAAGCAAGTCTGTCAAAACTTGGGATAGTAACTAACATATTAAGCCGATATAAAGAAAACTTCCATTAGAAAATGCCCTGGAGTTCACACCTAGATATTTATAACCCAACACTAACAACCCAATAAAATCCTTAAACCAATTTGTGCATGGACAGTTAAGTGTACACACAATACTACTAGATGAATGAAAGCGCTTCTTTTTCTTCTTCATCTTATGTGAATTTCAAAGCCCTCACTATCAAAGCACCATCACCCGAGAAACTGAGAACCCAACAACATGGCTTCTCTATCAACAAATGTCTGTTTCTTGCAGTGGGCAGGTTGCCTTTCAGTCTTGTTCTGCACAGTTGATCATTCAGAAGCATTCTCCTATACAGTAATTAAAGATGAGTTTTCCAGCCCTGTTGAAAAACTCCTCAATTTAGCTATGACAGGTTAGATTTTATAATGAGGTGAAAGGATATCACTGCGGGAGAAAAAAAAAATCCACGGACTCTGCTACTCACAAAAGGCTGTCAAATACTATATGCTTCAGTGTAGTGGCTCGTTGTGAAAGAAATGCTTCTAGAGGGTTTCAGATTTTCCTTGGTCTATCTGTCGTCTCAGAACAAACAACTGTGAAGGAATGGTAAAGCTCTTTAAGGAGTCAAACTCTCAGTGACTGACTGAGCCGTTTTCCCCCGGAACAGAAGCAAATGCTCACAAATGACCCTGTTCACTGTCTCTCCAACACCCCTTCAAAAAAATCCCTAATTACAGTCCAGACCATCACAATAAAGGCATAGCTGGAGGATGGAAAAATTCACTCTGGCATTCACAGCCTTTCTGTGGGCCTAGGATGTTTAGTATAAACTATTTTTTGGACTGTTTTGGTAGACAGTCAAACCCCTATCACATCTTCCTCCTGTTTCCTTCTTTGAATATGTTTTGCAAAATTACTGTGATTGTCATCCTTGCCCTGACCAAAAGGTAGCAATGACCTAACTTTATTTCCTGTGTAAATTTAGAACAGAATGCATGCAGAATTCATGTAACATTTATTGACTCTGTGTGTGTGTATATGTACTGTTTTATACACACACACACACACACACACACACACACACACACACGCCCTATTAATTCAAGGCTGAAACTGCTGGACCAGGGCCAGTTTTCAGCTTTGCTGTGCCATCTTAAATGGATCCTTTGGTCCCCAAGGGCTTGCAGCCATTTGCCCTTTGAAAGTGGCTAACAGGTTGAAAGCTGGTTCATTTCCTGTGGTTCTTTTAAACACAGCCAGCTGTGAGAAGACGGGAATTTGCTGTCTTTCACATTGTTCCAGTAGGCGTTTCAGGAACTTCCTGAGTGGGACTCAAGTTAGTTCCTTTTTCTTTTCCTTACCAAGTTGAGACTTTTTTTCAATGGAGATATATATGTATATTCATATATAAAATAAACTATGTATAATTAACAACATAATCATATATAGCATATAATAATATATAATAGTATATAAATGTAGTTATATCTTCAATTATATAATCAATTATATATAATTAAACTACACATTATATACATAATCCTTTTGAAATAAAAAGATCTTATGGGAAGTTCACAGCTCTAAATTTCAGAGTCAAAAGAAAAATATAGAGACCTGGATCACTTAGCTTTGTGTTCAGTTCTCTGACACCAGAGACTCCAATGTCTAAACAAAACCAAAGGGGAAATAAAATTTGTCATCTAGAAAATTTTATTTAAAAAATAGTCACAGTTATACGAAATATTACAGATTATATGACACCATATAGCCTTTATTTATCCGCCTCTTCATTGCCACAGAGTACATGTTAACCTTGAGAGCGCCTTAAAAAAATTCAAGAGATCTGAGTCCTTGATTTCCTATTTACTTTCAATAATAATTCAGGTTTTGTGTCAAAATACTAATAAATATTGCCAGAAAGACAAATTATTTCTGGACTTTGTTTCTTCAGAGGATGATATCACATTAAAACTTGGCAGAAAATGTGTTTGTTAAATATTAACTTCAATAGCTTGAAAGGAAAAATATTGGGAGCCAAAATATGTTGGACAAATAACATTATATCTTAGTGTATCTGAGAGAGAATCGAGTCATAAAGTAGGATCTTTCCTGACTTATGTCCCATTGGGACAATACTCTTTCAGTATATTTTGTTTGTTGCACTGTTCTCTGCATCACTCTAATGTTTATTGCATTTTGGTGTATATTTAATCTTTATTGCTTTTTCTCTAAATTGTTATAAGTTTAGGGTCCACAGAGTACTGTCCATCCCAATTTGTGGCAGTGCCATCTAGTGGCAGAATGATAGCATGTTCTCCCTAGATTTAAGTGGGGAAATGGGGAAAGAGCATGCTGGGAACAGAAGCCATTTTGTGACGCTCAATGGTTGTCAAAGATGAACTGGAACTAAAATTGCACGTATGTAACAGTTTTATCTGCTTTCTGTGCATCTTTTGTCACCCCTAAGAAAGAGAAGTTTGTCAGAAGAGGATAATAACCAAAGCCAGTTTCATTAATTTCTTTGTGAAGACTTGTTGCAGCATCTTGTATTCAATGAAAGCTAGTAACTTTCAAGAGTCTGTGTACAGTTTCTCTTCTGATGCCTCATCAAGTTGATAAGACATCTATTTTCTAGGATTTCATACCTTAATTGACTCCAGAATTTGTTATCTCTTTCCTTATTGGTTCTCTTAAGCCATCCCACATTAGAATCCCATTTTTAAAGATGTTTAAGAGAGAAGATACAGGATCATATTTATTAATATATCCAAG
Organism: Macaca nemestrina; assembly: GCF_043159975.1. Lineage (NCBI taxonomy): Eukaryota > Metazoa > Chordata > Mammalia > Primates > Cercopithecidae > Macaca > Macaca nemestrina. The sequence continues at coordinate 164,380,489 of NC_092131.1, forward strand.
TATAAAGGAGTAATATACACTTCATGCAAGTAGTATACTATAGTATATAGTATAAATGTATCCCCAATATTCTATATCCAAGTAATATAATTTATCCAAGTACAAAGTGAAGTAATGGAGAAATAATAATTCTATAGAATAGAATCTGGAGAGGATTACCAAGCTTCTGGTTTATTCTTCTAACACGAAACAGGGACTTTGCCTTTTAATTTTAATTAATTTTTACCTAAAGCCTATATTACTTATGGAGCAGTTCACTGAGATTCCATAAAGATGATAGTTATGTTAGAAAAAGAATTATTAGAGTAACTTTGCTCACACACTATTAAACAACTGAAGGAAAATATTCTTCATAGTATTTCTCGAATATCGTATGCTGTATTTAATTTCACTTCCTTTTTTTGTTTGTTTTCATTGGGATTTATCTCACTAATGGGTACTTAAAATTGGTTTTGTTTCCCTAAATTTATAGGTCCTAGGTATTTGTGGCCAGTGAATTACATGTTTTTCTCTTTTTCCATACGTGCTGTTGTGACCAGGCTTCTGCCTTACAAATGTCAGAAGTAGAATCCTAGCCTTGAAGTTCAGCCCACTGGGCTGAGTTTCTGATCCCCAACCTAGTTATTAACCTTCAGAAGTACAGATTCTAGAATCAAAGAATTTGGTGCTGCTTCCTAGTTGTATGACCTTGGGTAAGATAAGGAACTTCTAAAAGTCTGTTTTGCCATCTATACAATATAATTTTTCATGTGTGGTCTTGGAGATTAAGTGTGTAGTACACTTCTTGGCACATGGTAAACACTTATTAAATTTCTGGTGTTACTATGATCACGTATCTCTTTCTGCTAGGGATTGGGTTGGATGCTGTTCACTTGGGCTATGGTCCCAGCTGTAAATGGGATAGGAACATTGCTAGATTACTGCTAATAGTTTGGATCTTACATTTTGTGGAGGAAAGTTTACTTCTTCAGGGGGATAAATGATGTCCTTCAGACACTGGCCATACCTTTCTGCGGACAGTTCTACAGCTTGGTTAGTTTTCCTAGCTATTGCCAGCTCCCCTCCGTTTTCCTTCCCTTCTGTGACAGTCTTCTAAGGTCCTAGTACGATTCAGAGGTGAGTTCACTTAGATTATAGATGACATTTTATCTTTCATTTTTTCTTTTTAACCTTCCTCTGTCATCTGATAGTCATGGGGGATTTGAAACTAGGAGGAAGGTGACATCTGCACATGGTTTACTCTAATGATCTGTACCTCCTAATGCTTAAAACAAACTCAAATGGAAGTGAGATTTTCACAAACAAATCACTTTCGAACATGCCTTTTATAGCTATACCAAAAGTTGGTATGTGGTTCTCTACTCCAGACTATCTTATTTCTTTGTGTAGTGATAGTTCCCTTGCTTTCTTGGCATCTGAAGACAGGTGTTTTATTGAAAATTCCTTGAGGGCAACAACCATGGCTTATTCATCTCTATATAGCCCTCACAGAACCTAGCACAAAGACTCTCACATGGTAGATGCTTCATAAATATTGGTTGAAAGGACAGGCTGCTTTCCTGAAACAGCCCTTCTAGAAAGATCACTTCAGGAAGTAAAGGCCTCTCTGGTGGTTAGTAGATGAGGTAGGCCCCACATATTTTGAGGTTGACTCTTGCCGTGAGTATGATTACAGGCTTCACCTACTATCCTCTTGCCAACTTTACTTGGAATTAAAATTAGACATAAGTTGATTTTGATTTTTTGAAGATGTGTTACTGTTTTTGTTGTTACAGGTGTACGAACCTAATTCAGAAATCCAGATATCTTCAAGAACGATAACCATAACTTTATAAATAATAGCTAACCCTAGTATTTAATATTACTCTTTCTAGTCCCAGGCAATAGGCTATATGCCTTAATCCTCATTATCACAACTCCTCTGCCTGGAAAACATCAACTCTTTCATAGATAAAATTTGTTCCAACATTCTGCCCATTATAATCTCTTAGGAGGAAGAATTTTTTTCAACGACCTTGCAAATAGAACGATGTATAATCCCTCTTACCTAGTTGTCTGTAAGAGTTCAAGATTAGTGTGTGTCCATTTATTCTTTTGTTTATCCATGCATTCTTTAGCTCACTTATGTATTTAACATTAAGTGAGTGCCTCCCATATAGCAGGACATGACAGAGGTCTTGCAGACCAGAAACATCAAATAAATGCTGCCCTTACCATGAGAAACTCACAATCCTGTAAATTGGAGAGACATGAAAACAAAATGTTTTGTGCATACAATGTGACCTGTGTTTAGAAAACATGTAAAGCGATTTTGGGAGCACTGAGAGAAGCATATTTTGTAAGAGTTGTAAAAGACCACGTAGTGCGACGGGAGTGGGTGACCTTCAGCCTAGGTCTTAAAGAGTAACCAGAAGTTCACCAGGTGAAGTAATGGAGAAATAATAATAATTCTGTAGAATAGAATCTGGAGAGGATTACTAAGCTTTTGGTTTATTCTTCTAACACAAAACAGGGACATTGCTTTTTAATTTTAATTAATCAATTTTTACCTAAAGTCTATATTAAATATGGAGCAGTTCACTGAGTTTCCATAAAGATGATAGTTACATTAGAAAAATAATTATTACAGTAACTTTGCTCACACACTCTGCTGAATATTCAAAGTAATTCAGGTTTATTCTCCACTTGACTTAACCTGTGTCCTTTGGGTGGGCTCTCTTGCAAAGTCAGAGAAATTAGTTGCAACAATTGCTAATCAAGAGGTTCAACTGATGCAGTGTGGCCCAAAGCCCAGGCACACAAAAACAAGTGTTCACCATAAATCACATTGTTAGCATGCACTATTTGGTACGGACCAAAGCTTCAGGTACACAGAAGACACTCTTATTAAGTAGAATACTCCAGATTGAGCATGGTGGCTAACTTATGTAATCCCAGCACTAAAGGCTGAGGTGGGCAGATCATCTCCAGTCAGGAGTTCGAGACCAGCCTGGCCAATATGGTGAAACCCGTCTCCACTAAAAATACAAAAATTAGCTGGGCATGGTGGCGAACACCTGTAATCCAGCTATTCTGGAGCCTGAAGCAGGGGAATTGCTTGAACCTGGGAGGTGGAGGTTGCAGTGAGCCGAGATTGCACCACTGCACTCCAGCCTGGACAACAGAGTGAGACTCCATTGCAAAATTAAATAAATAAATAAAAGTAAAAATAAAATGGGATACTTCAAGGGCTGAAAAGTCATCTCCAGGAGCTGGACCAAAGGTCAGTCCTGAAGACCTTGGAAATGTGTAGGGTTTGAGCAGCCCAAGCCTGCTGAATTAATCCTTTACTGCCCAGAGATACAGAAGGGTTTCTTGAAATCAGGGACCTTTCCTCTTAATCTGTCTTTTAAGTGTGACTCAGCTTACATTTCTCATGTGTCTTTGTTCCCAGCGCTTAGTGCTAACCTGCTTTTTCTCTTATTTCAAGACACCGATAAGCACCTCTGTGTGTGTGTTTATTGGCTTCTCGAAATAGGAGAAAAAGTTGGTAGAGAGGAGACATTCTAGTACAGGGTTCTAGCATCTCTGACATCTGTTTTCCCAAGGCAACACTGACTCATGCCCATTTTATTAAATTAGTGCCTACGTCTCAGTGGACTTCTTTGTTTGGAAAATGTTCTTATTTGTCATGTATCCTGTGTAGAAGGATCCATGTATCTAGACTGTAATTATATAATTTTAAAAATATATTTTATAAGAGCAAACACTGAGAAGTGTAAAGCTTTATTTTATAGTACCATGTGTTGACCTATACTTTGTTTTTGTTTTTGTTTTTGAGACGGAGTCTCGCTCTGTCGCCCAGGCTGGAGTGGTGCAGTGGCCGGATCTCGGCTCACTGCAAGCTCCCCCTCCCAGGTTCACGCCATTCTCCTGCCTCAGCCTTCCGAGTAGCTGGGACGACAGGCGCCCGCCACCTCGCCCGGCTAATTTTTTGTATTTTTTAGTAGAGACGGGGTTTCACCGTGTTAGCCAGGATGGTCTCGATCTCCTGACCTCGTGATCCGCCTGTCTCGGCCTCCCAAAGTGCTGGGATTACAGGCTTGAGCCACTGCGCCCGGCCGACCTATACTTTGAATTTAAGTGACTATACGTGTGCTGGAGATGGCAAGGACTGGAAAGAGGAGAGGTATAGAGGTATGGGAGAAATTTTTGTTTGTTTGTTTTTTGTTTTTTCGAGATGGTGTCTTGCTTGGTGCCCCAGGTTGGAGTGCCAGGGCACGATCTTGGCTCACTGTGACCTCCACCTCCTAGGTTCAGGCGATTCTACTGCCTCAGCCTCCTGAGTAGCTGGGACAATAGGTCCCCACCACCACACCCGGGTAATTTTTGTATTTTTAGTAGAGACAGGATCTCACCATATTGGCCAGGTGGGTCTTGAACTCCTAACCTGATGATCTTCCTGCCTTGGCTTCCCAAAGTGCTGGGATTGCAGGCCAGGAAAAAATCTTATGATTGATAACTATTTGTTTAGTAGCAACATTTAAAAAAAAAATCTGCACTCACAAAAGTAAAGTGCAACTTACTATATAATATACTTTAGGTATACTCTTAGTAAACAAACATAGTCATTATATCCTCTCTTTTAAGATCAATGTTCTGTATGAATACTTTGTCTTCCTGAAACACATTCATTCCCATCTCTCAGAAAGTGTGCAGTGGAGAACTAAGCCCTTTCCTTCTGCCTCTGATGTGGTGGTCCTGTACTTTGAGGGAGAATCCATAGTTAGCAAAATTAGAGAAGAAATGAAGTGTCAGCTCTTTTCATTACTGACAGAGAGGGCTTAAATTTGATGAACCTACTCCCCTGGGGCTGGAGGACAATTGTCACCTCTCTGAAGAGTGGTATGGGGTGAGGAGGGAGGCATTTCCTTGCACCTGGTCTCAGAGAATGTGTCCTGGACCCATCATCCATTCCTGTTCCCTGGCCATGCTCTTTGCTTGTTTACCTCTGATCCTTGTTTTGTGAACAGGAGATTTATGTGGGAAGTAAATTTGTATCTGGTGCCAGAGTCACTTAATATGTATTACTTTATAGTGAAATAAGAGGTTCACTCTAAACATAATATAAAAACAAAACAAAACCTACATCAACTTATCTAAATTAATAGAGAAAGGTCACATAAAACAGTTTCACTTCATTTAGACCAAACCATTATGTAGTTTTCTAGTTGTGTGACTCTCAGGATGTTGCTGCTCTAGGTGCAGCTCTGTATATTTATTCCACAAAGTGTTGTGTTGGAAATTCGAATCTACCACGGCCTTATTTGGCTGTCTTGCCTGTTTTAATTTTTAGCACCACTTCATGCACTACTGGTTTGAGTGAAGTGTGCTTTTTTGTCTGATAATCTGCACTCTCGCCTCCTAAACTCTTTTCTAACCTGTCCTGTGCATTGGTTGGTGCAGATATTTTTCTTTCTTTATCTATCATGCTTCTTACTGACTAATCTGTTTAATATTCTCATGTCATTTTAGTCTCAAAAACTTTTAATGGCTCCCCAGTGCTTATTAATAAAGTCCAAAGTTCTCACCTTTGTGGTTTTTTTTTTTTTTTTTTTTTTTTTGTTTGTTTTGCTAAGCCTCCCTCATGACCTGGGTGCCTGTCAGCCTTTCCAGCTTGATTTCTCTCTCCTCACCTTTGTATTCTCTGCATTTTGTCCAGACTACATTGCTTGTTGCTCCCTATGTGTACACTGTGCTTCCTGATCTTCCTGTCTTGGTGCACACCATACCTCAGCCTTGATAGTTTTTTTCTTTCTTTCTTTTCTTTTTCTTTTTTTTTTTTTTGAGATAGGGTCTTGCTCTGTTGCCCAGTGGCACAATTTTGACTTACTGTAGCCTCAACCTCCTAAGCTCAAGCAGTTCTCCCACCTCAGCCTCCTGAGTAACTGGGAACACAGGTGCTCGCCACCATGCCTGGTGAATTTTTGTATATTTTTTTAGAGATGGGGTTTCACCATGTTGCCTGGGTTGGTCTTGAACCAAAGTCATCCTTTGCTAGAAATGCTCGTTTCACATCAATGGCCTTCTCTTTCTCTTTCTCTCTCTCTCTCTCTGTCTCTCTTTCTTTCTTTCCTTCTTTCTTCCTTCCTTCCTCCCCTCCCCTCCCCTCCTCTCCTCTCCTTTTTTTTTATGGAGTCTTGCTTTGCTGCCCAGTCTGGAGTGCAGTGGTGTGATCTCAGCTCCCTGAAACCTCCACCTTCCAGGTTCAAGCAATTCTCCTGCCTCAGCCTCCCAAGTAGCTGGGATTACAGCTATCCAGCTGTAATCCAGTTAATTTTTGTATTTTCAGTAGAGATGGGGTTTCACCATGTTGGCCAGGCTGGTCTCGAACTCCTGACCTCAGGTGATCCACCCATCTCAGCCTTCCAAAGTGCTGGGATTACAGGCATTAGCCACCGTGCCCAGCCTCAATGGCCTTTTCCAAGAGGGGTTGTTTGTACACCTCTTATAGTACTTATTTCACTTTGTACTATGTTAGCTTTATTTATATACCTGCTTCATCTTTTGTACTGGAGTGCCAGCTCTTTAGGGTAGTTTACATTTGCTTCTTTGTCATGTGTTTCATGCTACCTGTGTTTAGCACAATATCTGAAAAATGTGAATGATGCGTTTATTGAATGAGTGAATGAATAAATCAATGAATGTCTCGAGAAGAAAGAAGTCCTGATGGAAGTATATCTCATATCCTAACTCAGTGCCTAAGTGTGAATAAATTAAAATAATTACCCTCAGCACATCAATTCTTCCAGATATTTTGTAATTGCTCTTATCATGTAAAACATATGAAGATAATTGGGCTCAATGTGTTTACAAGCTATAAGATGTTTTACTGCCCCAGATTGAAATTTGTTTCCATCTAAATTAGTAACACTGCTTTCTGATGACCTCTGCATTTTGCAGCAGAAGTCATTAGGGTATTTATCGGAAATAGAAATCAGATGGAAAAATCATCAGCTCTTTTCCCCTTCCCTTCACCTTCACCTGAATGCAGAAAATAGTATCTTCAAAACATTTACTGTTCTATGGCTTTTAAAGAAAACTCCAAATTTAAAATACAAACACATTGTGTGCCTTTCTCATATTCTGACCTATAAAATTGCACACTTTAAAGTTATTTTGAAACTTGGAAATAGAAATGGGAGCATCAAAATGCAACACTGTCAACACATTAAAAAATTTTGTAGGTCTGAGCTTTCAGAAAGGGACTTATTATTTTCATTCCTCCTGCTGAAACTCCCATTTATATGGCATTGCCTTCCCCAAGGATCCCCAATAAGCTTCACCCATTTCCCCACCACTGAAACAGAGAGGTACCCCTAGGCTGGAGAGCAGCTCCCATTTAATAGTGCATAACAACAGAACCAGGGCTGTCAAGCTCTGACAGCTTGAATGAGGGAAGATTTCAAACAATTATGAGCGGGATTTTAAATTCCTCACCTGAAATACACTGAAATACATTGCAGAGTTTTTATCACAAAAGGGAGATACCTTGGAAACTGCCTGAAAATTTATCCAAGAAAAATTTAAGAGAAACTTGGCAGGTCCTCATTACACAACAGTTGAGAATAAGAAATGAAGTGGTGCACTGAAGGGATTTAGAGAGGTTGAACATAATCATTGATGTAAGAATGAGGCCAGGACCCAGGAGATGCAATCCCTGCCCTTTGTTACAAGACCTCGGGAATTAAAAGTGTCTAAACCCTTCCTCATTGTTTTGTGCTTTGTCCTAAGCCAAGCAGTATTATCCTTATTAGGTAAAAAAAAAAAAAAAAAAAAACAGGTATTGTTTAGTCTGGTAAAACCCATTCAAGACTGTACAGAAAGGGACATTGCTGCTATTAATCCACCATTCTTTAAAAAACATTCATTCGTCCTTAATAGGACCCTGATTTACTATCAGTGCTTGTAGGTCTGTTTTGTTGATGAGGACTTTAAGTGAATAGGTACAAATTGTATTGTAATCAGGTTCAAGGTGAGAGAGTTTTTGACGAGGCTTGCCCTCTCTTCTTTCCAGACAATGTCAATGTGTTCTAATGACTTGCCAGCTTTACTCTTTTAGTATCTTGTAATTTTTTGAACATACTGCCTGACAATTTATTTAGACTATTTTGAATTTTCAGGGCTCTTAACATATACTTTTGCGAGCAACTTTACTTCTTCCTGTCTTTAAAACAAATCATTTAAAAATCCATTTGAAGTGAAAAATTTAACAGGTTACCTAAATGAAGTTAAGTCATTCTAACCACTTCCTTGATTTTGCTGAATTATTTTAATTTTCTTGCTTTTTTTCCCCAAGCACAAAGCAGTTCTTTATTGTCCTATACATCCAGGATTTGACATGAGAACCTCAAACATATAATAAATAGAATAACATATAATATTTAACATATAATACCATATAATACAAACACATTGCATGCCTTTGTCATATTCTGATCTATTAATACTGCATACTTTAAAGTTATTTCAAACTTGGAAATAGAGATGGGAGCATCAAAATGCAACATTGTCAATACATTAAAAAATTTTATGTATGTGGTTGATCTACTCGCCTTGAACTTGTAAAGAGTTGGGATTACAGGTGGGAGCCATTGCGCTCGGCCGTTTGCCCACTTTTTAGTGGGGTTGTTTGTTTTTCTCTGGTAAATTTAAGTTCCTTACAGATGCTGGGTATTAGGGCTTTGTCAGATGCATAGATTGCAAATATTTTCTCCCATTCTGTAGGTTGTCTGTTTACTCTGTTGATAGTTTAGTTTGCTGTGCAGAAGCTCTTACGTTTAGTTAGATCCCGCTTGTCAATTTTTGCTTTTGTTGTGATTGCTTTTGCTGTCTTTGTCATGAAATCTTTGTTTGTACCTGTGTGCAGGATGGTATTGCCTAGGTTGTCTTCCAGGGATTTTATAATTTGGGGTTTTACATAATCCATCACATGAACTAAAGATGAAAACTAAAGACAAAAACACTAAAGACAAAAACCACATGATTTTCTCAATAGACACAGAAAAGTCTTTTGATAAAATTCAATACCCCTTCTTGTTAAAAAGTCTCAACAAACTAGGTGTTGAAGGAACATGCCTCAAAATAATAAGAGCCATCTATGAGAAACCCGCAGCCAACATTATAATGAATGGGAAAAAGCTGAAAGCATTCCCCTTGAAAACCAGCACAAGACAACTATGCCCTGTCTCATCACTCCTATTCAACATAGTATTGGAATTCCTAGCCTGAGCAATCAGGCAGGAAAAAGAAATAAAGGGCATCCAAATAGGAAGAGAGAAAGTCAAACTATCTCTGCAGATGACATGATTGTATATTTAGAAAACCCTACAGTCTTGGCCCCAAAACTCTTTCAGCTGATAAACAACTTCAGCACAGTTTCAGGATACAAAATCAATGTACAAAAATCACCAGCATTCCTGTATACCGATAACAGTAAGCCAAGAGCCAAATCAGAAAGGCAATTCCATTCACAATAGCCACAAAAGGAATAAAATACCTAGGAATACAGCTAACCAGGGAGGTGAAAGATCTCTACAATGAGAATTATAAAACACTGCTCAAAGAAATCAGAGAAGACACAAACACATGGAAAAACATTTCACGCTCATGAATAAGAAGAATCAATAGTGTTAAAATGGCCATACTGTCCAAAGCAATTTACATATTCACTGCTACTCTTATCAAACTACAAATGACATTCTTCACAATATTGTTAAAATAGCCATACTGCCCAAAGCAATTTATAGATTCAATGCTATTCCAATCAAACTACCAATGATATTCTTCACAGAACTAGAAATAAAACTATTTTAGAATTCACACGGAACCAAAAAAGAGCCCAAATAGCCAAGGCAATCCTAAACAAAAAGAACAAAGCTGGAGGCATCACATTACCTGACTTCAAACTATACTATAGGGCTACAGTAACCAAAATAGTGTGCTACTGGTGCAGAAACAGCCACATAGAGGAATGGAACAGAATAGAGAGCACAGAAATAAGGCCACACACCTTACAGCCCCACCTAATCTTTGACAAAGCTGATAAAACAAGCAATGGGAAAAATATTCCCTATTCAGTAAATGGTGCTGGGATAATTGGCTAGCTGTATACAGAAGACTGAAAGAAGAATGCTTTGTTAAGAGCTGTATGGGCTCACAATCCTTACATCTAAAGCCTTTGAGGCCAAATGTGTTTAAAGTTCACTTTTTTTTTTTTATTTTAGAAACTGAATATGGTGCAATATTTATGGTAACACTTTTAGTGACATAGGCAAGATCTTGAATTATTACACTAATATTTCTGTGGTAAAATGTATTGCTATAGTTTGAACATGTCCCCCAAAGTTCATGTGTTGGAAATTTAACCTCAAATGCAAAAGTTTTGAGAGCTGGGACCTTAAAGAGGTGATTATGTCATGAGGGCTCTGCTCTCATGAATAGATTAATACTGTTATCACTGGAGTATTATCCTAATAAAAGGATGAATTAGGCCCTCTTCCTCTTGTTCTCATACTCTCTTGCCCTTCGACCTCTTGCCATGCCATGGGATAACAGAGCAAAAAGGTGCTCAGTATATGCATGCCCCTTGACTTTGAACAGAATTTCTGTTCTTTATAAATTACCCAGTTTGTGATATTCTGCTATAGCAACATAACATGAACTAAGACAGGTATGCATATTAACTTCAGTTCTGTTCTGCCATCAGTGAAATACAAAAAAACCCTTTTGGCTTTCAGAGATTTTCAAGTTTTCAAATTGCAACTAAGGGATAGATATATACATATTTTTCTTCTTTAAAACAGAAAATTATGGGCCAGGCACAGTGGCTCATACCCATAATCCCAGCACTTTGGGAGGCCGAGGTGAGTGGATCACAAGGTCAGGAGTTCGAGACCAGCCTGGCCAACATGGTGAACTACTAAAAGTACAAAAATTATCCAGGCATGGTGGCACATACCTGTAACCCCAGCTACTTGGGAGACTGAGGCATGAGAATTGCTTGAACCCAGGAGGTGGAGGTTCCAGTGAGCTGTGATCATGCCACTGTACCCCAGCATGGGTGACACAGCGAGACTCCCTCTCAAAAATAATGATAATAAAACAGAAAATTATGAATGACAACAAAAAACCTACAACATTCTTTTTTATTAATGAGTAAATCAAACCTCAGTCCAAGGTCAAACAACTAGCAAAGGATGAAGCCAGTGCCCTTCCATTCTATTTTACCACATTGCCCTTCTTTATCCTGAAGACCCACTTATTTTGTTTTTTCCATTTTTGACCTCATTTCTACTGCTTAATATTCATGGATCCATTGAAATCATAGATTTCTGTCTATGCAGTGTGGGTCCTGATGCAATATTAAAATGAAAATGTATTTGATCTCAAATAAAGCCTGAAATCCTCTGCAAGGTCAGAATTCAAGTCCTAAAACCAGTTAAGTATTAGAATGTGGTAGGACTTCTTTTTCTTGTAAAAATACCATTTGAAAAACCTAACTCAGGTTTTTAAGGATGGATATCAATGAGTACATGAAAATCTGGAAGATATCTCAGGCTTTGTCAAATATTTTCAGAAATATTCAAAGAGATAAAAAAAGGAAAAGAATGTTGCAAGATTATTTTTGTTTGTCGTTTTTGTCACACCAACAAAGATCAAGTGGAAAATGTTATTTTGAAGTTATGAGAAGAACATTTTTGACACCAGGCTAACTCTCCACATCTTTATTACAAATAAAAAGAAACTCTTTTACATATTTCTTTCACATAGCTATCACCCAACAATTTTTGAATTATGTGATTAAAAAAGACTTAATGATGAAATATGGGACATCTTGTAGCTTAAAGATGAGATTGCCCAAGCAGTGGTCACATTCATATTAAAGCTTCCAAATACCACATTCATATTAATTTTTTCCTGGCCACAAAAAAAGTGTATATATGAAAACTATAGAAATAAGTTTATTTCTGAGTACACTGAATCCTCTCCTCAGAGGGCAAAAATACTTCAATTTGACCACTCAGGAATGTAAAAGAAAATACCATGCCCCTAAAAATTCATGATTTTTTAAAACATTTCCTTCCTTCCTTCCTTCCTTCCTTCCTTCCTTCCTTCCTTCCTTCCTTCCTTCCTTCCTTCCTTCCTTCCTCCCTTCCTCCCTTCCTCCCTTCCTCCCTTCCTCCCTCCCTTCCTCCCTTCCTCCCTTTCTCCCTCCCTCCCTTCCTCCCTTTCTCCTTTCCTCCCTCCCTCCCTCCCTTCCTTCCTCCCTTCCTCCCTTCCTCTTGCTCTCTCTTTTTCCTTCCTTCCTTCCTTCCTTCCTTCCTTCCTTCCTTCCTTCCTTCCTTCCTTCCTTCCTTCCTCCCTCCCTTCCTCTTGCTCTCTCTCTTTTTCCTTCCTTCCTTCCTTCTTTTCTTCCTTCCTCCCTCCCTCCCTCTCTCCCTCCCTTCCTCCCGTCCTTTTGCCCTTCCTTCCTTCCTTCCTCTCTTTTTCTTTTTCTTTCTTTTATAGAATCCACAACTTTATTTTAAAATTTTATTTATTTTTATTTTCAACCCAGGGGGGTGCATGGGCAAGGTTGTTACTAGGGTATATGCTTGATACTGAGGTTTGGGATACAGATGGTCCTGTCACCCAGGTGGTGAGCAGAGTACCCAATAAGTCATTTTTTGGCCTGTGGCCACCTCCCTTCCTCCTGCATCTAGTAGTCCACAGTGTCTCTTGTTCTTTATGTCTATGTGTTTTCAATGTTTAGTTGCCTTTTATAAGTGAGAATATGCAATATTTGGTTTTATGTTCTGTTTAATTCGCTTAGGATAGTGACCTCCAGCTGTATCCATGTTGCTGCAAAGGACATAATTTTGTTCTTTTTATGGTTGTGTGTTATTCCATGGTGCATATGTACCACATTTTGTGTATCCAATCCACTGTTGATGGGCACCAAGGTTGATTTCATGTGTTTGCTTTTGTGAATGGTGCTGTAGTGAACGTACAAGTACATGTGACTTTATAATAGAATGAATTATTTTATTTTGGGTATATGTCCAGTAATGGGATTGCTGGGTTGAATGGTAGTTATATTTTAAGTTCTTTGAGAAATCTCCTCTCTCTTCTATTTTAAGTTCTTTGGAAAGCTCTTGAGAAACTGACTTTTTAATGGTAGCCATTCTGCTTGTTGTGAGATGGTATCTCACTGTGGTTTTGATTTGCATTTCATTAATGGTTAATTAGGATAAACTTTTTTTTTTTTCATTTCTTTGTTGGCCACATGTATGTCTTCTTTTGAGAAGTGTCTGTTCATGTCCATGGCCCATTTTTAAATTGGATTATTTGCTTTTTGCTTGTTGATTTAAGTTCCTTTACATTCTGGATATTAGACCTTTGTCAGATACATAGTTTGTGAATATTTTCTCCCATTCTGTAGGTTGTCTGTTAACTTTTTTAGTTATTTCTTTTGGTGTGCAGAAACTCTTTAGTTTTATTAGGTCCCACTTGTTAATTTTTGTTTTTGTTGCAATTGCTTTTGGGACCTAGCCATAAATTATTTGCCAAAGCTGATGTGGAAGGTGTTTCCTAGACTTTCTCCTAGGATTTTTATAGCTTGAGGTATTACATTTACATCTTTGATCCTTCTTTTTTTTTATTTATTTATTATTATTATACTTTAAGTTGTAGGGTACATGTGCATAACGTGCAGGTTTGTTACATATGTATACTTGTGCCATGTTGGTGTGCTGCACCCATCAACTCATCATTTACATCATGTATAACTCCCAATGCAATCCCTCCCCCCTCCCCCCTCCCCATGATAGGCCCCTGTGTGTGATGTTCCCCTTCCTGAGTCCAAGTGATCTTATTGTTCAGGTCCCACCTATGAGTGAGAACATGAGGTGTTTGGTTTTCTGTTCTTGTGATAGTTTGCTAAGAATGATGGTTTCCAGCTGCATTCATGTCCCTACAAAGGATGCAAACTCATCCTTTTTGATGGCTGCATAGTATTCCATGGTGTATATGTGCCACATTTTCTTAATCCAATCTGTCACTGATGGACATTTGGGTTGATTCCAAGTCTTTGCTATTGTGAATAGTGCCGCAATAAACATACGTGTGCATGTGTCTTTATAGCAGCATAATTTATAATCCTTTGGGTATATACCCAGTAATGGGATGGCTGGGTCATATGGTACATCTAGTTCTAGATCCTTGAGGAATCGCCATACTGTTTTCCATAATGGTTGAACTAGTTTACAATCCCACCAACAGTGTAAAAGTGTTCCTATTTCTCCACATCCTCTCCAGCACCTGTTGTTTCCTGACTTTTTAATGATCGCCATTCTAACTGGTGTGAGATGGTATCTCATTGTGGTTTTGATTTGCATTTCTCTGATGGCCAGTGATGATGAGCATTTTTTCATGTGTCTGTTGGCTGTATGAATGTCTTCTTTTGAGAAATGTCTGTTCATATCCTTTGCCCACTTTTTGATGGGGTTGTTTTTTTCTTGTAGATTGCAAAAATTTTCTCCCATTCTGTAGGTTGCCTGTTCACTCTGATGGTAGTTTCTTTTGCTGTGCAGAAGCTCTTTAATTTAATGAGATCCCATTTGTCAATTTTGGCTTTTCTGCCATTGCTTTTGGTGTTTTAGACATGAAGTCTTTGCCCATGCCTATGTCCTGAATGGTACTACCTAGGTTTTCCTCTAGGATTTTTATGGTATTAGGTCTAACATTTAAGTCTCTAATCCATCTTGAATTAATTTTCGTATAAGGAGTAAGGAAAGGATCCAGTTTCAGCTTTCTACTTATGGCTAGCCAATTTTCCCAGCACCATTTATTAAATAGGGAATCCTTTCCCCATTTCTTGTTTCTCTCAGGTTTGTCAAAGATCAGATGGCTGTAGATGTGTGGTATTATTTCTGAGGACTCTGTTCTGTTCCATTGGTCTATATCTCTGTTTTGGTACCAGTACCATGCTGTTTTGGTTACTGTAGCCTTGTAGTATAGTTTGAAGTCAGGTAGCGTGATGCCTCCAGCTTTGTTCTTTTGACTTAGGATTGTCTTGGAGATGCGGGCTCTTTTTTGGTTCCATATGAACTTTAAAGCAGTTTTTTCCAATTCTGTGAAGAAACTCATTGGTAGCTTGATGGGGATGGCATTGAATCTATAAATTACCTTGGGCAGTATGGCCATTTTCACGATATTGATTCTTCCTATCCATGAGCATGGTATGTTCTTCCATTTGTTTGTGTCCTCTTTGATTTCACTGAGCAGTGGTTTGTAGTTCTCCTTGAAGAGGTCCTTTACATCCCTTGTAAGTTGGATTCCTAGGTATTTTATTCTCTTTGAAGCAATTGTGAATGGAAGTTCATTCCTGATTTGGCTCTCTGTTTGTCTGTTACTGGTGTATAAGAATGCTTGTGATTTTTGCACATTAATTTTGTATCCTGAGACTTTGCTGAAGTTGCTTATCAGCTTAAGGAGATTTTGGGCTGAGACAATGGGGTTTTCTAAATATACAATCATGTCATCTGCAAACAGGGACAGTTTGACTTCTTCTTTTCCTAACTGAATACCCTTGATTTCTTTCTCTTGCCTAATTGCCCTAGCCAGAACTTCCAACACTATGTTGAATAGGAGTGGTGAGAGAGGGCATCCCTGTCTTGTGCCAGTTTTCAAAGGGAATTTTTCCAGTTTTTGCCCATTCAGTATGATATTGGCTGTGGGTTTGTCATAAATAGCTCTTATTATTTTGAGGTACGTTCCATCAATACCGAATTTATTGAGCGTTTTTAGCATGAAGGGCTGTTGAATTTTGTCAAAAGCCTTTTCTGCATCTATTGAGATAATCGTGTGGTTCTTGTCTTTGGTTCTGTTTATATGCTGGATTATGTTTATTGATTTGCGAATGTTGAACCAGCCTTGCATCCCAGGGATGAAGCCCACTTGATCATGGTGGATAAGCTTTTTGATGTGTTGCTGAATCCGGTTTGCCAGTATTTTATTGAGGATTTTTGCATCGATGTTCATCAGGGATATTGGTCTAAAATTCTCTTTTTTTGTTGTGTCTCTGCCAGGCTTTGGTATCAGGATGATGTTGGCCTCATAAACTGAGTTAGGGAGGATTCCCTCTTTTTCTATTGATTGGAATAGTTTCAGAAGGAATGGTACCAACTCCTCCTTGTACCTCTGGTAGAATTCAGCTGTGAATCCATCTGGTCCTGGACTTTTTTTGGTTGGTAGGCTATTAATTATTGCCTCAATTTCAGAGCCTGCTATTGGTCTATTCAGGGATTCAACTTCTTCCTGGTTTAGTCTTGGAAGAGTGTAAGTGTCCAGGAAATTATCCATTTCTTCTAGATTTTCCAGTTTATTTGCGTAGAGGTGTTTATAGTATTCTCTGATGGTAGTTTGTATTTCTGTGGGGTCGGTGGTGATATCCCCTTTATCATTTTTAATTGCGTCGATTTGATTCTTCTCTCTTTTCTTCTTTATTAGTCTTGCTAGTGGTCTGTCAATTTTGTTGATCTTTTCAAAAAACCAACTCCTGGATTCATTGATTTTTTGGAGGGTTTTTTGTGTCTCTATCTCCTTTAGTTCTGCTCTGATCTTAGTTATTTCTTGCCTTCTGCTAGCTTTCGAATGTGTTTGCTCTTGCTTCTCTAGTTCTTTTAATTGCGATGTTAGAGTGTCAATTTTAGATCTTTCCTGCTTTCTCTTGTGGGCATTTAGTGCTATAAATTTCCCTCTACACACTGCTTTAAATGTGTCCCAGAGATTCTGGTATGTTGTTTCTTTGTTCTCATTGGTTTCAAAGAACATCTTTATTTCTGCCTTCATTTCGTTATGTACCCAGTAGTCATTCAGGAGCAGGTTGTTCAGTTTCCATGTAGTTGAGCGGTTTTGATTGAGTTTCTTAGTCCTGAGTTCTAGTTTGATTGCACTGTGGTCTGAGAGACAGTTTGTTATAATTTCTGTTCTTGTACATTTGCTGAGGAGTGCTTTACTTCCAATTACGTGGTCGATTTTGGAGTAAGTACTATGTGGTGCTGATAAGAATGTATATTCTGTTGATTTGGGGTGGAGAGTTCTATAGATGTCTATTAGGTCTGCTTGCTGCAGAGATGAGTTCAATTCCTGGATATCCTTGTTAACTTTCTGTCTCGTTGATCTGTCTAATGTTGACAGTGGAGTGTTGAAGTCTCCCATTATTATTGTATGGGAGTCTAAGTCTCTTTGTAAGTCTCTAAGGACTTGCTTTATGAATCTGGGTGCTCCTGTATTGGGTGCATATATATTTAGGATAGTTAGCTCTTCCTGTTGAATTGATCCCTTTACCATTATGTAATGGCCTTCTTTGTCTCTTTTGATCTTTGATGGTTTAAAGTCTGTTTTATCAGAGACTAGTATTGCAACCCCCGCTTTTTTTTTGTTCTCCATTTGCTTGGTAAATCTTCCTCCATCCCTTTATTTTGAGCCTATGTATGTCTCTGCGTGTGAGATGGGTCTCCTGAATACAGCAGACTGATGGGTCTTGACTCTTTATCCAGTTTGCCAGTCTGTGTCTTTTAATTGGAGCATTTAGTCCATTTACATTTAAGGTTAAGATTGTTATGTGTGAACTTGATCCTGCCATTATGATATTAACTGGTTATTTTGCTCGTTAGTTGATGCAGTTTCTTCCTAGCCTCGATGGTCTTTACATTTTGGCATGTTTTTGCAATGGCTGGTACCGGTTGTTCCTTTCCATGTTTAGTGCTTCCTTCAGGGTCTCTTGTAAGGCAGGCCTAGTGGTGACAAAATCTCTAAGCATTTGCTTATCTGTAAAGGATTTTATTTCTCCTTCACTTATGAAACTTAGTTTGGCTGGATATGAAATTCTGGGTTTAAAATTCTTTTCTTTAAGAATGTTGAATATTGGCCCCCACTCTCTTCTGGCTTGTAGAGTTTCTGCCGAGAGATCTGCTGTTAGTCTGATGGGCTTCCCTTTGTGGGTAACCCGACCTTTCTCTCTGGCTGCCCTTAAGATTTTTTCCTTCATTTCAACTTTGGTGAATCTGGCAATTATGTGTCTTGGAGTTGTTCTTCTCGAGGAGTATCTTTGTGGCGTTCTCTGTATTTCCTGGATTTGAATGTTGGCCTGCCCTACTAGGTTGGGGAAGTTCTCCTGGATGATATCCTGAAGAGTGTTTTCCAACTTGGTTCCATTTTCCCCCTCACTTTCAGGCACCCCAATCAGACGTAGATTTGGTCTTTTTACATAATCCCATACTTCTTGCAGACTTTGTTCATTTCTTTTTCTTCTTTTTTCTTTTGGTTTCTCTTCTCGCTTCATTTCATTCATTTGATCCTCAATCGCAGATACTCTTTCTTCCAGTTGATCGAGTCGGTTACTGAAGCTTGTGC
Source organism: Macaca nemestrina (assembly GCF_043159975.1). NCBI lineage: Eukaryota > Metazoa > Chordata > Mammalia > Primates > Cercopithecidae > Macaca > Macaca nemestrina. Next base: position 164,398,927 of record NC_092131.1, read on the forward strand.
ATTTGTCACGTATTTCTCGTGTCATGGTTTTCATCCCTTTCATTTCGTTTATGACCTCTGCATTAATTACTCTAGCCATCAATTCTTCCACTTTTTTTTTCAAGATTTTTAGTTTATTTGCGCTGGGTACGTAATTCCTCCTTTAGCTCTGAGAAATTTGATGGACTGAAGCCTTCTTCTCTCATCTCGTCAAAGTCATTCTCCGTCCAGCTTTGATCCGTTGCTGGCGATGAGCTGCGCTCCTTTGCCGGGGGAGATGCGCTCTTATTTTTTGAATTTCCAGCTTTTCTGCCCTGCTTTTTCCCCATCTTTGTGGTTTTATCTGCCTCTGGTCTTTGATGATGGTGATGTACTGATGGGGTTTTGGTGTAGGTGTCCTTCCTGTTTGATAGTTTTCCTTCTAACAGTCAGGACCCTCAGCTGTAGGTCTGTTGGAGATTGCTTGAGGTCCACTCCAGACCCTGTTTGCCTGGGTATCAGCAGCAGAGGCTGCAGAAGATAGAATATTTCTGAACAGCGAGTGTACCTGTCTGATTCTTGCTTTGGAAGCTTCCTCTCAGGGGTGTACTCCACCCTGTGAGGTGTGGGGTGTCAGACTGCCCCTAGTGGGGGATGTCTCCCAGTTAGGCTACTCAGGGGTCAGGGACCCACTTGAGCAGGGAGTCTGTCCCTTCTCAGATCTCAACCTCCGTGTTGGGAGATCCACTGCTCTCTTCAAAGCTGTCAGACAGAGTCGTTTGCGTCTGCAGAGGTTTCGGCTGTGTTTGTTATTGCCCTGTCCCCAGAGGTGGAGTCTACAGAGACAGGCAGGTTTCCTTGAGCTGCTGTGAGCTCCACCCAGTTCGAGCTTCCCAGCAGCTTTGTTTACCTACTTAAGCCTCAGCAATGGCGGGCGCCCCTCCCCCAGCCTCACTGCTGCCTTGCCGGTAGATCACAGACTGCTGTGCTAGCAATGAGGGAGGCTCCGTGGGTGTGGGACCCTCCCGGCCAGGTGTGGGATATGATCTCCTGGTGTGCTTGTTTGCTTAAAGCGCAGTATTGGGGTGGGAGTTACCCGATTTTCCAGGTGTTGTGTGTCTCAGTTCCCCTGGCTAGGAAAAGGGATTCCCTTCCCCCTTGTGCTTCCCAGGTGAGGCAATGCCTCGCCCTGCTTCAGCTCTCGCTGGTCGGGCTGCAGCAGCTGACCAGCACCGATCGTTCGGCACTCCCCAGTGAGATGAACCCAGTACCTCAGTTAAAAATGCAGAAATCACCGGTCTTCTGTGTCGCTCATGCTGGGAGTTGGAGACTGGAGCTGTTCCTATGATCCTTCTTGAATTAATTTTTGTGTATGGTGATAAGTAGGGGTCCAGTTTCATTTTCTGCATGTGGGTAGCCAGCGATCCCAGCACCATTTATTGAATAGGGAGTCCTTTCCTCATTGTTCATCTTTGTCAATTTTGTCAAAGATCAGATGGTTGTAGGTGTATGGGTTTGTTTCTGGGTTCTCTAATCTGTTCCATTGGTTTATATGTCTATTTTTATATCCATACCATGCTGTTTTGTTTACTGTAGCTGTATAGTGTAGTTTGAAGTTGGGTAATTTGATCCTTCCAGCTTTGTTCTTTTTGCTTAGGATTGCTCTGGCTATTCAAGATACTTTTTGGTTCTGCTTTAATTTTAGGATAAATTTTTATTATTCTGTGAAACATGACATTGGTAGTTTGATAGAGATAGCATTGAGTCTATAAATTGCTTTGGGCAGTATGGCCATTTTAAGGATATTAACTCCTCTGATAAGCATAGACTATTTTTTCATTTGTTTGTGTCATCTCTGATTTCTTTCAGCAATGGTTTGTAGTTCTCCTTGCAGAGATCTTTTACCTCTTTGATTAGATGTATTCTTAAGTACTTCATTTTTGTGTATGTAGTTATTGTAAATGGGATTGTGTTCTTCATTTGGCTCTCAGCTAGCGAAGTCCCAGGAGACTTTTTGTCAGTCTTCAGGGTTTGCTATATATAAAATCATATTATCTGCAAAGAGTGATAGTTTGATTGCTTCTTTTTTTATTTGGATGGCCTCTATTTCTTTTTCTTGCCTTATCACTCAGGCGAGGACTTTCAGTACTCTGTTGAGTAGAAGTGGTAAGAGTGGGCATCCTTGTCTTGTCCTAGTTCTCAAGGGGAATGGTTCCAGTTTTTGCCCATTCAGTATGATGTTGGCTGTGGGTTTGTCATAGATGGCTTTTATTATTTTGAGGTATGTTCCTTCTATGCCTAGACTGTTGAGGGGTTTTATTATGAATGGATGTTGAATTTTATTGAAATCTTTCTTTGTGTCTATTGAGATGATCTTATGGTTTTTGTTTTTGATTCTGTTTATGTGGTAAATTACATTTATTGATTTGCATATGTTGAACTAATCTTGCATACCAGGAATAAAGCCTAGTTGATTGTGGTGAATTAAATTTTTGAGGTGCTGCTGGATTCAGTTTGCTAGTATTTTGTGGAGGATTTCTGAGTCTATGTTTATCAGTGATATTGGCCTGAAGTTTCCTTTTTTTGTTGTGTGTCTGCCAGATTTTGTATCAAGGTGGTGCTGCCTTCATAGAATGAGTTAAGAAGGAGTCCCTCTTCCTCAATTTTTTTGGAATAGTATTGGTAAGATTGGTGTCAGTTCTTTGTATGTCTGGTAGAATGTGGCTCTGAATCCTTCTGGTCCAGCTATTTTTTTTGCCTCATTGTGTGTGTGTGTGTGTGTGTGTGTGTGTGTGTGTGTGTGTCTTTTGCATTAATAATTCAATTTTGAAACTTCTTAATGATTTGCTCAAGTTTTCACTTTTTCTGTTCAATTCTAGGAGGTTGTGTTTTTAGGAATTTATCCACATACTCTAGATTTTCTAATTTGTTTGCATGGAGGTATTCATAAGACTCTGAGGATCTTCTGTATTTCTGTGTGATCAGTTGTAGTCACCTTTTTTATTTCTGATTAAACTTATTTGACTTATTTGGATCTTATTTGTTTTCTTTGTTAAAATCTAGCTAGTATTTTATCAATCTTGTTTATTATTTTGCAGAACCAAATGTTGGTTTTACTGATCTTTTGTATGAACTTCTGCATCTCAATTTTGTACAGTTTTTTTTTGTTGTTGTTGTTTGTTTGTTTGTTTGTTTTTGTCAAAGTCTTGTTCTGTTGCCCAGGCTGGAGTGCAGTAATATTATCATGGCTTACTCACTACAACCTTGAGCTTCAAAGCTCAGGAGATCCTCCTGTCTCAGCCTCCCATGTAACTAGGACTGCTGGCATGCACCACCATACCCAGCTTTTTAAAATTTTTTTTTATTTTTTTAAGTTTTGTAAAGATGGGGTGTCACTTTGTTGCCAAGGCTGGGCTTGAATTCATGGGCTCAAGCAATCCACCTGCCTTGGCCTCCTCCAAAGCCTGGGATTACAGGTGTGAGCCACCATGCCTGGCAATTTCGTTCAGTTCTCTGATTTTCATTCTTTCTTTTCTCCTGCTGGCTTTAGGGTTAGATTTTTCTTTCTTGTTTATTTTTATTTATTTTTAAATTTTTTTTGTTTGTTTGTTTCAGTCCTCTAGGTGTGATGTTAGATTGTTAATTTGAGATCTTTCTAAACTCTTGATGAAGGCGTTTAGTGCTATGAACTTCCCTCTTAACACTGCTTTAGCTGTGTCCCAAAGATTTTGGTGAGTTATGTCTCTGTTTTCGTTAATTTCAAAGAAATTGCTTCATTTCTGCCTTAATTTCATTGTTTCCTTCATGAGTTATTCAGGAGCATGTTGTTTAATTTCTATGGTTTCATGTAGTTTTGAGAGATCTTCTTGGTGTTTATTTATATTTTTATTGCACTGTGGTCTGAGAGTATACTTGGTATGATTTTGATTTTTTTGAATTTATTGAGACTTACTTCTGGCTAAGCATGTGGTTAATTTTAGAATATATTGCATGTATGGATGAGAAGAATGTATATTCTGGGTTGTTGGCTGGGGTATTCTGTGGGTGTTTATTAGACCTAATTGATCAAGTGTTGAATTTAATTCCAGAATTTCTTTGTGAGTTTTCTGCCTTGATGATCGGTCTAATGTTGTCAGTGAAGTGTTGAAGTCTCCCACTATTATTGTGTGGCAGTCTAAGCCTTTTGCATAGGTCAAGAAGAACTTGTTTTATGAATCTGGGTGTTCCAGTGTTGGATGCATATATATTTAGGATAGTTAAGTCTTTTTTTTTTTTTTTTTTTTTGACAGAGTCTTGCTCTGTCGCCAGGTTGGAGTGCAATGGCGAGATCTTGGCTCACTGCAACCTCTGCCTCCCAGGTTCAAGCAATTCTCCTGCCTCAGCCTCTCAAGTAGCTGGGACTACAGGTGCATGCCACCATGCCCAGACTTTTCTGTGTGTTTTTAGTAGAGATGGGGTTTCACCATGTTGGCCAGGATGGTCTCAATCTCTTGACTTTGTGATCCGCACGCCTTGGCCTTAGGATAGGTAAATCTTCTTATTGAATCGAACCCTTTATCCTTATGTAGTGGCCTTCTTTGTCCTTTCTGATTGTTGGTGGTATAAAGTCTGTTTTTTTTTTTCTGATAAAAGAATAGTGACTTCTACTTCCTTTATTCCTGTTTACAACATAGATTTTTCTCCCTCCCTTAACTTGGAGCCTTTGGATGTCATTAGATGTGAGATGCATCTCTTAAAGATAACAGTCAGTTCTTGTCTTTTAATCCAGCTTTCCACTATATTCCTTTTAAGTGGGGCATTTAGACTATTTACATTCAGGGTTGGTGCTGATATGAAAGATTTTGATACTGTCATTTTCTTGTTAATTGGTTGTTTTGTAGACTTCGTTTTGTCGTTGCTTTATATTGTCTGTGGTATAAGTGCTTGAGTATGTTTTTGTAGTTGTGGGTTTCAGTCTATCATTTCCATGGTACACCCTTATGGACCTCTTATAAGGCCGGTCTTGTGGTAATAAATTTCCTTAGTGCTTGCCTGTCTGGGAAGGATTTTATTTATCCTTCACTTATAAAGCTTCATTTGGTGGGCTATGAAATTCTTATTAGGGATTTATTTTCTTTTAGAACACTGAAAATAGACTCCCCAGTCTCTTCTGATTCATAAGGTTTCTGCTCAGAGGTCTGTTACTAACCTGATAGGATTCCCTTTGTAGGTGACCTGACCTTTCCTCTAGCTCCTTTTAAGAATTTTTTCTTTTGCACTGACCTTGGTGAATCCAATAATTATGTGCATTGAGGATGGTTGTTTTGTATAGTATCTGACAGGGGTTCTCTGTATTTCTTGAATTTGTATGTCCACTTCCCTAGCAAGACTGGGGACATTTTCATGGACTATATCCCCAAATATGTTTTCCAAGTTGCTTATTCTCCGTTCTCTCTCAGGAATGCCAATGAGTCATAAATTTTATCTCTTTATGTAATCTCCTATTTCTTGGAGGCTTCGTTCATTAAAAAAAAATTTTGTCTGTATTTTTGTCTGGCTGAGCTGATTCAAAAAACTGGTCTTTGAGCTCTGAGATTCTTTCCTCAGTTTGGTACGTTCTATTTTTAATGCTTCCAACTATATTATAAAATTCTTAAAGTGAATTCTTCAGTTCCAGAAGTTCACTTTGGTTCTTTCTTAAAATGGATATTTCGTCTTTCAGCTCTGGATTATTTTATTGAATTCCTTGGATTGAATTTCAACTTTCTCCTGGATCTTGATGAGCTTCCTTGTCTTCCAGATTCTGAATTCTGTGTCTGTCATTTCAGTTATTTCAATCTCATTAAGAACTGTTGTTGAGAGACTAGTTTGTTCATTTGGAGGTAAAGTGATGCTTTGTCTTTTTGAATTGCCAGAGTTCTTGTGCTGATTTGTTCTCATCTGAGAGGGCTGGTGTTCCTTTAACTGTGTGGTGTGTTGAATATAGTCAGTTGGCTTCATTTCTGGGTGCTTTCAGAGGGTCAAGGCTCTTTACAGAATCTTTATTTGTAGCTATATTTTAGGCTTAGGTTTCACAGGTGCTGTATACTGGCAAAGTATTTTTGGTATTATAATTTGGGCTGTGATCCAGTAAGTGGTACTTAAGATTACTGGCTGGCAGTTAGGCTCTGCCATGTGGTTCTTTGGTATTTTGGCACATCTACAGTACTCCGTAGTGGGGTTGGGAGAGAGATAACCCCCTCACCAGACCCTCTCCCAGACCTTTGAGGAGCCTCCATCCAATCTCTGGTGCCCACTTGAGTTTCCATCATTAGGTGTTCTGGGCTATGGAGCTTCCTCCAGCAGTGGTCGTGGCTGGCAGACCACTTCCTCAACTGGCCCAGTGGAGGGAGGCACACCCACTCACCCACCAGCCCATGAGCCCAGCCATCTCACCCCTCTCATTGTTCTCAGAGTGGGACTTCCCACTCTTGCTTGGGCACTTCCCAAGCCAGTAAGAAGTGCCTAGCTAGGGGCAGCAGTGGGTGGAGTTGATCCATCATCTTGATATTTCCTGGGGGAACACAGAACTGTACCTGCCTGCAGAATTCAGGCAAAGGTGGGGCTGCTTTGCTAGGAGACCCAACTAGCAAGGCTTACCTGGCTAGCAGCAGTGGGGGTGGGTGAAGTCACCCAAACTGCCATCTGGGTGCTTCCTGGGGGAATATGGAGCTGTGTCTACCCTCAGAGTTCAGGCACAGACTGGTATACTGTGCTAGAAGCCCCAGACAGCATGTTCCACCCAGCTATGAGCAGTGGTGATGGGTGGAGTCACCTGATCTGCCATCCAGATCTTTTCTGGGACTGGGCTGCACCTACCCACAGAGTTTAGGCAGAGGTGTGTCCACTGTGCTGGAAGCCCCAGTTGTTGTGACCTGATGGACTCTGATCAGTGCAGAGGAGGATGGTTAGAGTCACCCAATCCACTATCCTGATGTTTCCCAGAGGAACACGGAGCTGCACCTGCCTGCAGAATTCAGGAAAGAGCAAGTCTGCTATGCTCAATTAATGATTTCTTATGCTGAAGTATTAATTAACATTCTAGACTACATATAGTATTGCAACTATCTTCCCTAATTAAAAAGGGTAACTCTGCTCAGAGTCTTTGGGAGTAGGAAGCAAGTTGTGGAGAACATCTATGTAAGACTATAATTTTAAAATTTAGACAATATTTTCAGAATTCAAATTATATGGTAGTGCAATATTTTTTGTTCAGGAAACTCACAGTAGAACTTTAAATTCAGAGTTTATCTCTTGGTAAAAAAACTGCTTTGTAATAACAATTCTTTAAAGAAAAAGTTTTTCTCTCATTTCACAATGGATCCAGAAACTCTTTATGTCAAAACATAACTCTTTTTTTTGTGATTAAAGTTTTCAGACACATTAGATGGCTGTAACATTATATTTCGTAAGGTCAGTGATATCATCAATTCAATTCTCTCAGTTATCCTCTGCATTGTTCCAAAACTGTTCTCGTCAGGGTGGCCAATGTGATGGTATCAACAGGCGGGGAGAAGCTGCCTGGCATCCTGGTGGATTTTGGTCAGTGTGGTTTCTACACTATCAAAATATTCGTTGTGAAAGACCTGGAGTCTTGTTTTTAAAATGTTGTCATTCTATTTTAGTTTGCTTACTTTTATAAATAGAGTTGAGAAAGTGCAAATGTGTGCCGTTTATCAATACTTACTTTGTATATCTGTTTGCCTTGTGGCATATAGACTCTGATCTTTTCTGTAATATATATATTCAGATTAATTTTGTGAATTGTGTGTATGAGCACACAATCTTTGAATGACTGAAGATGATATTAAAATAAAAATTACTGGACCTCTTTTTCCCCTCCCCCCCCGCCCCATGCAACTCTCTTAGGATTTATGTCCTTTCCTTTGAATGCTTTGGACCACTCTAGGAAGGTTTTCTCTCTGGTAACATGCTAAACACTTACACTTTATCAAAATAAATACAGTTTTGAAACACAATACATAAATGCATCTGAATATGTTTTAGGGCTTTAAAAAATAATCGATAAAGTGCTAGTTTCATGTTTCTACCTGTTCTAACAGTGCTTTTTAATTTACAAGAAACCTTCGTGAAGTGCTTTATTTAAATTTGAGGATAAGGAGAATTTGGAGAAGGTCCAGATAGAGTAATAAAAATCAGTAAGCCTAGATGCAAATACATTTTGGGAAAATGATAATGTGTGCCAAGATTTTAGTCAACCTGCCAAAAATTGCATTTTACAAAATGCAGTGGTGTTATTCACGCATTTTTCGCACTGTGAATGCTAATGAATAATTCCCAGTGGTTGTAGAGGGGACTGATCCAATGCTTAACGTAGATGTGGTTTAAGATTTTCTCTTAAAATTGGGCTCCATGGGTACCTAATTCTTACTATTCTATGTTATGGTAATGAACCTAAAGAGAAGAGAAAATGTAGGAAAAAATGTTTTTAATTCTAGACCCTGGTTGTAGAAAATTTTTCATTAACTGATCCATTTCAGGTTTGCTAAAAGAACAACTGGAAGAAAAGTAAGTTTTCCTCCTAACAATGTTGAGTTAATATAACACTCATATCCTGATTTTACCATCTTGGTTTTTCTCAAATTCAGTCTTTTTTTGTAAAAGACAGGAAGAAGAAAGATTCAGCCAACTATTCTGAGGCAGTTTTCACACTAGAAAGAGTCATTCAGTTGACTCTTTGCCATTCAGTTGACTTGGCTACTGATCATACCTCTGTCACCTGGTGGCTTTGTAACTTGTGCTAGTTGTGTAAATGAGAATAGTAATTGGTATCTAGCTTTTAGAGTTCTTGTGATGATGAAGGAAAATTTTTTAAAAAATTCAAGCACTGGTTCATAATAGATACTCAATAAATGTAAACCCTCTTCTTAAAAGCAATTATGGTACAGTCCAACCTAACTAGGAAATTGAAATCCGGTCATACATTTAGAAGTAATGAGTTTTCAGGTAAATATATTTAAGTGATAAAATGGAGAATTTCAGGGAGGGAATCATTTGTTACACTAAAAACAGACACATTTGAAATACCCACTGAACAAATAAAAGGCAACTCTACTCTTACTGCATCTGCCTGTCTGAATTCTTGGTTATCATATTTAATTTAAACATTTAAACCTGTTCCTTAGAAATACATTCCTAAAGCTAAAAAGAATGCACTGGTATCAGAGTAGGTAAAGCATATAGATGCAATGGACAATTATTGTCTAAATCACAAAAGTAGGTAGATCTGTTGATGTAAAAGATTTATCTTGCATTATTTAAGTTACACTTTATGGGTTATTATTATTATTATTTTTGAGACAGAGTCTCGCTCTGTCACCAGGCTGGAGTGCAGTGGCATGATCTTTGCTCATTGCAACCTCCGCCTCCCAGGTTCAAGCAATTCTCCTGCCTCAGCCTCCTGAGTAGCTGGGACTGCAGGTGTGCTCCACCACACCCAGATAATTTTTGTAATTTTAGTAGAGACAGCGTTTCCATATTGGCCAGGATGGTCTCGATCTCTTGACCTCATGATCCGCCTGCCTCAGCCTTCCAAAGTGCTGGGATTACAGGCGTGAGCCACCATACCCAGAAAGCTAGACTTTTAAAGTAGGTTCATATTTCGAGTTACTGGATAAAATATAAGATGTCCAGTTAAATTTGAATTTTGGATAAACAATGAATATTTTCTCAGTATAAGCATGGGGCATACTTATACTAAATTATTATTTGTTATTTATTTGAAATTCAAATTTAACTGGATGTTCTATATTTCTATTTGCTAAGTATGGCAACCCAACTCATATTTTCAACTCTTATTTATACATGTTATGATTATATTATGAATTATCCTACCATAAAACCAACTCCCTTTGCTTATAGTTGATCTCAGCAATTTTATACATATCATTTCTGACTTATTTCTTGAGACATTGTTTCTTTATATGTAAAAGAGATGGTGAAGTTAAAATTCTAGGAGAACCCTGAAGCTAACTACTCTATGAGAAACAGCTTCTACAAACTGCATAATGGATTTCAAGTTGCATTCACATTGCTCTATTTTAATAAGTATGAGCAAAAGATCTCTAAAAGCAGAAGATAGCTGATATCATCAAATTCTACTACATGGCATTACAAAGGAGAGAGAAGGACCAATCAATTCAGAAGTTATGAAAGGCTCTCCCTTGGTAAGCTGCATATACGGTGTGGGAAGGCTCCTGCTTATGTAGCAGTATAATGAAGCTACAAGAGAGAGACTATGCTTTCAGTTTTATTCATATCAAGCACAAGAATTTCAACTTCGTTTTTATGGAGGGTAAGCACCTTAAATCACCCGTGTAACATCAGCTTTATTGTTCAGTGTTATAGAACAGAAGAAATAGGAAAGGGTTTGAAGAATTAAACGAATATACAGAAAATTTGTTCGTACATGTGCCTTATGTTTTAACAGTAAATCGCTAACTTTTTAGACCTGAAACTGCTTGCTAACACTTAGTTCCAGGGGGAAAAGATGAAAGCAAAAGAGAAAATTTCCCCCGGATTGGAACAGAAAATAATGTTGAAGCAAATAGAACTCTATATACTTCTGACAGTTCAAATGATACATAAGTACACAGGCTGACAAGGGCTGAGTTGTCCCTGCAGTTCACTTCCCTCAACTCTGCATGGTTCTGTAGGACAATGAAATTCAATGCACTTAGAATTAAAAAAAAAAAAAAAGAAGAAGAAGAAGAAGAAGGAGAAGGAGAAAAAGAAAAAAAGCTCAGATTCTTTTAAAAGCATTTCTATGAGGAAACGGATCATTTACATGCCAAAAGCACTTTTAATGTGACATATTTAGCACATGTATTATTTAGAATGAAAGCTGCTTGAACTTAGTGAATTTTAAAGTCTATAAAATGGCACCCCGCTGAGCAGAAAGGTAGCTGTTCTCTGTTATGTGATTATTTTGAATAATAGACTTGTACATAACTTTTTACGAAATTAAAGGTATGACATTTACTTTCGTTTAGCCCCATAAATTGCACTTTAGAACATAAAGAATGGGCTGATGTATGAATTTGTTGTGCCTTCAAGCAATGTAACTGATTTTTAAAGAACAGTTTTGTGTTTCATCTATTGAGTAACACATCAAACAGTTATCTTAGTAGACTTAATGAGACTCCTTATCACTTAACTCTTCCAAGAAATATTCAGGGACGTCTAAAATGAGAGAGACGGACACTAGGTTTGTTTTGTTTTCTGCTTTCACTGGAGCCCAAACCCAATTTGAAGAGTACCGACTCAGCCCCAGGAGTAGTTGGGTGCTGAAGGGAGCATGGCTTCTCATTAGCCATTGCGTGGCGGGACAATGGTATAACTCCAATTCCTTTGGAGAAGAAAATTGGAATTGCAAATCTTATATGATTTTGGACATACTCTCCAGACATCCAATTTTACAAGGTGACACTTTCGTCAGAGCCCACTGTTTGATTTCTAGGGAGCACTGAGAAAATGTTTGTTTCTTTGAGTGTAACTGAGGACAAAATAACCAGATCTTGAAAAATAAATAGGGATCTATTGAAAAAGGTCTGCGTTCTCGGCTCTTCCTCATTTATGATGATTTTGGTTTGGATGCAGAGATATTGATGAATTAAGTTGAACACACACATGTATTCTCACAGAAACACACATATTGGGCTGAATCTCTATGATACGGCTGACCAGAACTCTATGAAGAAGTGACTCTCCAGGTGGAATCCTCAGAAATGGCATTAGGTACAGATAAATTCAGGACTGTACATATGTTTACCAAAGAGAGTCCAGGATGCATCGGACCTCTGTGAATTTAAAGATGTGAATGACTTGCTAGGTGGTGTTAGGGTGAAGGTGTGGCGTTTGTATGCAGACTGTTTAGAGATTTCCATTTTTAAACCTCTTCTGTCTTCCCCACTTCCTTCACCCCCTCCAGAGATTTCAATGATAGTGTTTAAATTTGCTTCAGGCTTTAAACATTCAGAAAATCAGCTCAGCAACTCTTGAGTAATTTATCTGGGTTTCCAGAAAGTCTCTCTAGTTCCCTTTAAAGATAGAGACACTACTTGATTGAAAAACAAACTGCTGTGGCAAAGTCACAGATTTGCTGCGAGTCCACGTAGCTCTACAAACAGGGTGTTTGTTTCTTTAAGGAAATGTTGCTTTGGCTAATCCTGACAAGGTGTTTTTCTCTCTCTCTCTTTGTTTTTTGATTTTCTGAATTAAAAGAAGCAAGATTTTGAGTATTAAGAAAATTAGCCCTTATAAAAAGGAAGATTTTTGCTATTTGTATACCCTTGTCTATGTTGCTGTTACAACAGGTTTGTTCAGAGACAGATGGAACTAAAAGTGGATCTGCAGCCCAAAAGGTGCAATTATGGTCATTGAAGCCAATAGCATAATTATGTATATAGCGTATATATTTATCAGATATGTGCAGCCATTTTGAACTCTTTATGTATTATCATTACCACTTTGCAGCTTTCTTGAAACAATTTTGAACGTCATCTAAGCAAAAATCACTGAGAAGGTTAAATGCTAAAAACATACTTTTAAATTACATTGAGGTTATGGCATAAAGCCAAGAAAATCACAGAATTTTTGTCCTACCACTGTTCTCTATTTCCTCGAGATTAATTAACATCAGAAATTTAATTAATTCTTTTTGTAGTCAGCAGTCTTTTGTTCTTATTTTGAGGAATCTGATTCAAGAAGATAATCAGAAGGACTTAAACGAAAACTGTTTCAAACTCTACCAGGAATTTAAGTTTGCTTCTTTATTTATGTGCGATATTAATTTCCATTTCCAGAATAAACACCTCCACCTGGGATAGTGACAACTTTTCATTTTTAAACCAAACATTTTGCGTTCTTTGAAGTCTAGTTTATTTCACACCTTTCCAGGGCTCTCTTTAATGCAAGCAGGCAGGATCCCTAATCTTCCCATCTTGCTGCAATCCAACAGTTACTAATATTCACATGTATGTGTTGGTGAAAAGGAACGTTTCTCTTAGCAAGCATGAGGCAAGGTTTTAATTTGTAGCTGATAATTTGCTACTGGAAGCTTACCCTGATTAGTCTTCTTACTGCACCAACAGTTTTTGAGGTGGTGTGAATTACCTGCTGTGTATGTTTTTACCACTCACTCAGGGATGAAAATGAATTACAGCCTAGCCCTCAATTAAAGCTTGAAATAAGAAAACCTCAAACTTCTTTTATGTCCTCACTTCTAAAGAACAGAATTAGTTGTTTCTGATATCATTGGAATTGTAATTCACACTCTTAGAAATCCTGCAATGGATCTTTCAGCTCCACTCAAACAAGCACATCTCAGCTGTTACCCAATTACATTGCCTTTGCTCCAAGTCAAATCATCATCCAACAGCTGAGAATTGAAACAAACTCCATTTGTGAAAATGAACCGTCGGTTTATTGATAATGCAGAATGTTTTAAAGTGTTAATTCCCTTCATCCTACAGAAATTAATATGTTATTTTGGGTCCTATTAATTGCGAAATCTAGGAAACTGAGTCATAGACTTTGGTTTAAGTTGTCGTTAATGTAGTCTAATTTTCAGCAGTGCTGGAAAGAAATAAAGTCATGGAAACCTTGAGTAAATGTTTTTGACACACTGTTGTTAGATCTTTTGAGAAAATGCCCGTCACTTTAAACCAGTATGTTACAAGTCTATAAAAGCTCACATTGGATGGCTCATGAGATTGTCGGGTAATCTCGCCATCTCAAAAGGGAGCACAGAGGCAGTCAAGTAGTCTATGTGTTTTTTAATTGGTTCATGTTCTTATTGGGCACCTATTGTATGTTTCATTTGCTCATGCTGCAGGAAATGGAGAGCTCGTGCGTCCTAAAGCACTTTTATTCCACACAGGAAAACAGTTTATTCCACTCACTCTCAGGAAGAAGGGATCCTAAGTCTGTCTCTGTTCTACAAACCTCTTAGTTTTCTATGGAAAAGAAGGGGATACCTGAGCATCTTCTCATGCAAGAACAGCATAGTAAGTGTCAAGGAGAAGGAAAAGCAAGCAGGGACTGAAGTTATAGTGTGGTCTTCAGCTCTGATGAGTAGAAAGACTAAGGCCAGTTGAAGGGTACAGCCTTGTTCAATTAAAACACAACCTTTTTTCTTGGTGTGGCTGAGGAAAAAGATATTCTATTTGAATTCTGAGAGAGGAAGCAAAGGGCCGCTCAGCTTGGAGTGAATCACATATAGGGCTGTGTGGGAACGAGAGGAATAAACAGAGGAGACAGAGCCGGGCACTTCCAAACAGATGATAAACTCCTTGATATTAAAAGTCTGTGTGTGGAACATGCAGAGCAACACACGTCATCTTTCCTGTGATGTTACAGAATAGAGTTATAACTAGTAAATGTGTTACTTCAGAGTAGAGGAAAATATAATGAAAATTCATCGGTAAATTCGATATAAGTCTGTTAATATCAAGAGTAAGGTAAACTCCGCTGAATATAATGTATCCAGCATATCACTGCCCTTCCTTTGGCTTTATAAACTTGAGTTCTAACCTGGGAACATGAATTGCTAATTAGGAAACCAAAATTGATACCAATTGTGAATCCAGTCCTGAACTAGCTACTTACTGGATCCTTTCAGAGCATCTGCTGACCTCGTGTTGGCGAACTGTTCATCGCCTCACTCCACTATGCCTCCTGCCCCACATCCACACCACATAATGTATGTTATTTTTGGTCCTATTAATTGTGAAATCTAGGAAACTGAGTCATAGACTTTGATTTCATTTGTCATTGATGCAGTGTAATTTTCAGCAGTGCTGGAAAGAAATACACTAATGGAAACTTTGAATAACTATTTTTAAAACACACCATTGTTAGGTCTTTTGAGAAAATCTCCATAACTTTAAACCAGTATGTTACAGGTCTAAAATTTGGGAGTTTATCAATTACATAGAAACGAGAAATTATGAAATATGATATTGATATATCAGGCTGATTCTTTTTGCAGCCAGCTGGATCATATAAAGCAGAATTACCAACTTGTTCAAACTCTGGTTATTTTTTCTCATATGCCAGATAAAAATCCTAAATACTCTGGAGGAACTAATGCTGAGTAGTGAGATACAAATCACTGAAAGAAATTTTTAACTGCTAATATTTCAAAGTTTTTCTTTGGAAAAACATGGAAATGTGAATGATTTCTGATTTGTGTAATACTTAAGTGCATTTTGCTTGCCTTTCAGGCAATTTATTCTACTTAGCACAAGATAGTATATATTATCATAAATTAAGATGATTTCAAAAAGATGGAAGACTAGTTCAAAAAAGCAATTCTTTAAAAGTTCACACACAATTCTAGAGCATTTAGAAAGAGGACTTTGGAGATTTAAGAGTAACAAGCTTTGTGTTAGTAGTGGTATAAGCCTGGCCCTGTTCACAAGTAAATCAATAACAAAATCAGTCTATTACCACATCTACAGTTTTAATAGATATTGCACTATGGGACTTGTCTTTTTTAAAAAAAATCTTGCGTTTGTATCTTAGCTTTTGAAATTTGTACTAAAATAAATGCATCTATTAAGTCTACTAACTTCATTGTATTGTTGAGTAGAATATGTGGTATGTGAGAAGATACGGTATTCAAAACAGTTCATACTCAAAAAGAGTTGCAGACCTATTTTTCCTATTAAATCATGAAATTGTATTCCTTCACAGCCACACATACACAAAAGAACCTGAAAATATTGGTAAGACTATGCATATTAAACTTAATCAGTACATGAGAAGAAGCCTTCAAAAGAGGCAATGTGAATACTAAAGAATCTGTGGAAAATGCCACATTTTGAAATGAGCCCTAACTCTGAGGGGGTAAATATCTGGGTTGCAGAATTTTTCTCAGCTACTTACAAGCCTAATGATCTTCAGCTTGTCTTACAAATTCATTTTCTCATCCCTGAAGAGATAATAATGTTTTTCCTGTCTCTGTGTTTTGAGGTGCAAAATAAGAAATGTGGAAGAACTATGTAAGGTGTAAACCGTTATTCAGATGTGAAGCAGTATTATATTCTGTTCATGTATAAGAATTAACCTTGTTGATGCTCATCTGGGTCACTGTCTATTTTTTAATTTTAAAATTTTTTTCCCACTTTTAATTTTTAATATAGACTCTAGGTCTATTTCAGAGTCATGGGTTATTTTATGTAAAACTAAACACCAAATTTGCTATTGTAATGTTGGTGCATAATTAATTCAACCATCTAATTATTGAACACATTTCTTAGTGCTTATTCTGTACAAGCACCGTATTCATGTGATACAAAAATAATCCAACACAAATATTGTCCTCATGAAGGTCACAGTTAAGTAGGAGACACAAACACATCATTGTTGGGTCTGGGGTTTGGTTTTAGCTTACTTACAGGCTAATAACATAGCCTATTGCTATTTCATGAATGCTGGCAGAATACATAGATTTCTGAGTCAGAGACGAACGATTATATTACTCACAGCACAGGAAGTGGCATCATGTTTGTATTAGTTCCATTTGCCCACTGAGTCTCAGCCAGGTGACACAGAATGAAAAGGTGGATATTGCACATGCAACAGGCAGAGGGCATGTTTTGCGTTGCAGCTGAGGAAGATCGAGCTTGGGAGACCCACTTTTCAAACAGTAAATAAGCAGACCTGCTCTTCCTCCTGGAGGGAGAGAGTATTTCATCCCTCTAAGATTGCTTTCTACAAATATAGCCCTGAGAAATAGCCCCAGGAAAAAGCAGTCAGAGTCTTGCATTCCTGGCCTAGCAATATGAATAGGAAAATGTGTACGACTATTATGCATCAATGAAAAATGAAAGATGTATAGGAGCACTCCATCGTTCTATCTCCCAGTAGTCATAAGGTAGACATTGACAAGTGATGAGGCTGATTTGAAATTTAAATTTAAGAGATTTTAGACCTATTCCATGTTCAACACAAAGTCAACTGCTTTCTTGTTTAATTTCTTTTTTATTGTAAACTATTTGTTGAGCACTTGCTGCTGTGTGTGTCTCACTGTGGAACATCATACTGATAAGAGGATTTTAATCTTCAGGTGCCCAGTGAGGTTTCTGCCATTTCTGTCTTTGGACTCAATGAGATTCCTCACTTGGCACTTGTGTTGTTTCTTAAGAGCACTTCTTGAGGGCTACCATTGACCATTTTCTATCACAAAGCACCAATGTTATGGCAAGCATTTCAATATGAGATATTAGAGTCAGTGTCCCTACTGAAGGTATTTCTGGATTTCTCCATGAGTTTATGTTAGGAAAAGTCACATTTAGTGTTCATCCCATTTTCCTACTTGTATTAATTGGTTTATATTAAAAGAAGTAGCATGGTGGGTTGACGCTTCTTATGGCCAAGCAGAGATTCAAATTCAAGTCTTTCTCCAGAGGTGGGGCTCATTCCATTACTGCCCACCGCACCCTGGGAACCAGAGGACATGAGAGTTGGAGGACAGAGCTCCTTTGCCTTTTCATAACTAGATTATAAAATAAACTTTAATATGCTCCTCAAATAAAGTTGAAACATAAATAAATAGCTCAGTTTGCCACATTGGAAATTTTTTTCTTGAAGTCTTCATTGCTATAAAGGTGTAGTCCCCACCATTATCTGAGGTTTTGCTTTTCAGTGCCCTGCAGTCAACTGAGGTCCAAAAATATTGAATGAAAAATTCCAGAAATAAGCAATTAACAAGTATAAAATTGAGCAGCATTCTGAGTAGCACAGATGAAATCTTGTGCTGTCCTGCCCAGGATGCACATCCTCCCTTTGTCCAGTGTATCTGTGCCATACCCATTCCTGCCTGTTTGTCACTTAGTAGCCATCTCCATTATCAGATGAACTGTCTTGGTATTGCAGTACTTTTGTTCAACTAACCTTTATTTTACTAAATAATGTCCCCAGAGCACATGAGTACTGTGCCTAATTTATAAATTAAACTTTGTCGTAGGTATGCATGAACACGAAAAAACATAACACACACACACACACACACACACACACACACACACACATATATATGGTTTGGCAGTTTCAGGCATCCACTCGGGTTCTTGGAATATATCTCTCGTGGATAAGGTGGAATTACTACGTAGGGAACACATTTGATCCCTCAAATGTGAGTGAGTTAATGACTAAGAGGTTAATTTTTAGAATTTGAGAGGGTCCTCCCACTTGGCTGTTTGAGAATTTGATGAAGATATTGCCCTAAACCAGCTGACAAGAGACAAAAAAATTTACTGAGAGAGAAAGAGAGATTTCCTATTAAGTCAAAATACAGAGTACTGTACAGGAAAATCTTCCTTGGGAGACAACATTCTTTTCAAAAGAAAAGTGAGTTTGTTTTGGCAGGGGGCCTTGGAATTCTAGTTTGCAATTTAAATCTTAGTTAAAAATTGCATTTTTAAGGCAGGTGCTTGTCTAGCACAAGTGGTTAGTGTAGCAATCACTGTATCGACAGAAAAATATTATGATGAGGTGTGGAGACACCAACCTAATGAAATAAAATGAAAAGGAGGAAAAAAAATTGCCTCTCTCTTCTTTCCTCCTTCACATACTCCTCCAAATAATTGTAATTTAATGTTCTATTCAGAAGAACATATTTATAACAGGGCAGCTCAATATTAATCTTAAAGTCAGAAAAATAACTTGTCATTTATTTAACCCAAGCCTGATGGGAGGTTAGATTCACTACTGAAAGTCTGTTACAAATAGCTGGGACATTCTAAGGTCACCAAATGATGGCTGTCATTTTCTTATTCAGTCCAATGATGAAAGAGCTTTTAAATGTTTGGACATTCAATCTATGTAGTGCCACGACCTGGACATACCCTTTTACTAAACACTAGCCCACTAAATCCTCTTAGAATGTTGTTTACCTCCAGATAAATCAAACCTGACAATGTAGGTTAACTTCACTGATTCATTTTTCAGCCACAAATGATTAATAATTTTTACAGAATGAAAGCTACAGACTTCTTATTATACGGTGGACTACAGGGAGTGATATAATTCTTGGATGTCATGTGAAATGCGAAGCCATTTTTTTCTGGAACTGATGTTCCCAGTTCTCTACTAAGCATAGTAGCTACCTTTCCTCCACTGGAGGATCATCCAGCAGGAATGACCTTATCAATTACTGTAAGTCAGCATCTTTCCCCCAGAGTTTGAGCAAGCTGTTCTCTGCAATGTGTACCGGTAGCCCAGGACTAAATCCCGAATCCATTTCCAAGCCTAAGCATGTCACATGCTGTAGCAATGAAAGACATGTTGCTGCAGTAAGCAAAGACAAGGCTCTGTAAGGAGAGCTTTGCTGGCTGACCAGAAACCCCCACATGATGAAGAAAGGCCAAGACACAAAGAAGCGAAGTGAGCAGAGAAGGGGAAAAGGGCTCTTACTCTCTTGAGCCCAAGGTGTTTTCAAGATAAATGGCAGATTTTTGCAGCATTTATTTTGGCCAACTTCTCCTTCTCTGTTAACTAGCTACCAAATATCTCTGGTGTTCATTATGATTTAGTAATGATTAAGAGTTAAAGTCAGCAAGTGTTTCTGCTACAGGTGTCTTGAAATTCCATCAGGCCATGTTTCCAGGTTAGCTGAGCTTGTGATTTTTTTTTTTTTTTTTTTTTTTTTTTTTGACTTCTCAGTCTGCCATTCTTGAATAGCTAACACTTTCCACATTTAGAATTGCTTTCTGGTATTCTGGCGGGGAGAGATTTCTCGAGAGATACAGCACATATAACCTCTCTTGACATCAAGGGCACAGAAATAGTTGATAAAATAGATGATTGATTACCTACTCTTTGCTCAGCACTTATATTTTCCATTAGGTTCAGAAACTTCCATTAGGTTAACACCTAGAAAATTTTGACATTTGCCCTTAATATCTTTATTTGCTGGGATGCCTTGTGATATTCCTGCTTTGGGACTGACTGCACTTGAAAGAGCAGAGGAACTAAGTCAAAAACAGTATTTTTTCTCTAAAATAGATTAAAATCTTAATGATAACCCAATTTGGATTTGGTTGATGTTCAGCTTGAAGCTTTAGATTAGTTCTAATTTTATTTCTACTGGCTTGAATATACATATTCTAATACCATATGAAAACCAACATTTCATAATAAAATTATAGTTTGCCTTTATTGTAAGACCTCCATCCATTATGCGATACATAGATTATGCAGGCATTGGACACAAGGATGAAACGTCTTCTCTTCAGCTGTTCTTTTCCACTGTGTAATTACATAATTAGGATATAGACTATCCATCATACAATTCTTTTTGTAATTCCATGGGAAAAGCTACTGAATATGGACAACAAATGATTCCTAAACCTCAATATCACAGCTGGTTTACATTTTTTACTCTAAATCCCGTAAGTGGGCAGGCCATGTTACAGAACTCTTTCATGCCAAATTTCCGTTTTTAAAATTGAAACCATTTGGTATTATCCAAGAGAAAGGGAGCTTTAAAGGATGGTTGACTGTTTACCTGATGTTTATGAGTCTACCCACATTGTTTTTCCTTTCTCTAAAAGACAGTTACCATCTTTAACGCACATTGTAGCTGCTTTTTTCATCTTTTCTAATTCCTTTTTTGTATTATTCAAATTTTCCACCTCTTTTTTTCTCTAATACATTTTAAAATTATTTGACTCATAGGCAACCTACATTTTAAAGTGTTCTAAATTTCCTAAGCAGGTTCTCACTCCAAGTCATCCTGATTTTAGTGCCCAAAACACCTACTATCTACCTTGTATCACTTCACTTCTCCCTAACAGAACAAAAAATTCCTTTTATGATGGATTTAAATTCAGTAACTTGTATTAATGCTTCAAAAAAAACCCTAAATTGAACTTTTATTTACCATTGGTGGGAAGGTAAAGTAGGATAACCATGATGGAGAACAGTAGGGAGATTCCTCAAAAAGCTACAAATAGAACTGCCATATGATCCATCAATCCCACTATGCATTTATCTAAAGGAATGAAAATCAAAGAGACAACTGCATCCTCATATTTACTGTAGCACCATTCACTAAGCCAAGGTATGGAATCAACTTAGACGTCCAACAGCAGGTTGATAAAGAAAATATGTATATACATTGAAATACTATTCAGCCATAACAAGAATAAAATCCTGTCATTTGTGGTAACATGGATGGAAATTAAATATGTTAAGTGAAATAAGCTAAGAACAGAAAGTTAAACACTGAATGTTCTCACCCTTATGTGGAAGCTATAAAAAAGTTGATCTCATGGAAGTAATAAGTAGAACAGAGGATACTAGAGGCTGGGAAGGGGAAGGGGAAGGGAAAGACAGAGAGAGATTTATTAAAGGATGCAAAATTATAGCTAGATAGGAGGAATAAGTTCTAGTGTTATATAACACTGTAGGATGACTACAGTTAACAATAATATATAATTTCAAATAGCTAGAAGGAGGACAGATATTGACTGTTCCCACCAGAAAGAAATGATAAATGTTTGAAATGATGGATATGCTAATTACCCTGATCAGATCACTAAACATTGTATATATCAAAACATCAATATATACCCTACAAAAATGTACTACTAGTATGTGTCAATTAAAGAAACCCTAAATATGTTTAACAGAATTGGTCTGACATAGGCTTTATCACTAATGCCATATAATAATAATAATAATAGTAATGCAATAACATAAATTGGGAAAAACTGGGACTTAATTTGATGCAAGAAAGAATATGGGTCTCCTACTATCATAAATCTAGCTCAATGGAAAGACAGCAAGATATATAATATTACAGGAGATTTTAGTTTCATTTTTATAAATAATGCACAGTGGGAATTAAGCCAAGTGGGCCGTTTGTTGTACATTGCTTCAGTTTCTATGGCTATAGAATGGAATACATTACAGGAATAAAATAATTTTTAGCTCCAATCAGTATAATCAGTATATATTTAACATCTATTCTGGGTAACATACTTACCCAGTTGAGACAAATAGAGTTGCTTATGTCATAATCTCTTTTTCTCAAGTTGTTTATAATCTAACCAGGCAAATAAACCTAGCAACAACAAACTACTAAACGATATTCTAAGTGTTACATACAATGTAAACAAAACATGGAGACCTATATGAATAATTTCATTTAGAAGGATGTCTACAGTGGCTAAATCAAAGAGCTAGCTTTGGAACTGACCTTTAATCAGTGGGTATTAGCTCAAAATGCAGAGAGAAAAATATAGTTCAAAATGGGAGAGTAACGGAAGCAAAAGAACATAGGTAAGAAAGTTCAGGGAACGTGGAGAACAACAAAAATCTGGTGGGAGATGAGGCTGGAAGGGTACAATTTGATTTCAATTATGTTTTCATTTGCAGAAGTTTCATTTCTTAAAAATCTATTTTGTCCTTATTCATAGTTTCTTATGCCTTATTCTATTTTCAAGCTTTATAAATTCTTGAGATATTTGGTATTTCATAATCTGCATCTGATAATTACAATATCTGAAATTTTTACACATTGGGTTCTGCCATCTGCTCTTTCTGCTTGCTCCCACTCAGGATGATTTATTATGTGTCATTAGATTTTTGATATGAACTATTCATTTCCTTTGAACTTGTAGCTGTGGGAGTTCTTTGAGACCTCAACCGAAGGACTCAAAGATTCTTCCAAAGAGGATTTGCCTTTGCTTGGGGGAGTTGTGTGGTGGCACTACCAACACAAGATCACTCTAAATAAATTATTCATTTAAAGTTTTTTGACCTACATAGGTATCAGGAATTCAAAACCGTAACACCATGAGAAGAACCTGCATGTGCTTCTCAAGATATATTTCCTTCTTCTTCAGCACCAAAATCAATATAGACAAGTAATGTGGTTTAGCTCTGTGCCTCCACACAAATCTCTTCTCAGATTGTAATCCCATAATCCCCATGTGTCCAAGGAGGAACCAGGTGGGAGGTGATTGGATCATGGGAGTGGTTTCCCCCATGCTGTTCTCGTGATAGTGAGTTCTCGTGAGATCTGATGGTTGTATAGGGCAGTTTTCCCTGCTTTTGCTTCCTTTTTCTTTCCTGCCACCATGTGAAGAAGGTCTTTGCTTCCCCTTCTGCTTCTGCCATAACTGTAAATTTCCTGAGGCCTCTTAGCCATGTGGAACTGTGAGTCAGTTAAACTTCTTTTCTTTATAAATTACCCAGTCTTGGGCAACTCTTTGTAGCAGTATGGAAACCAACTAATACAATAAATTTCCTGGCTTTCTCCTTTGGTGTGGCAGATTTATTTTTTGTTCTGCCTTACACTGAATGTGATACTCTTTGGGATCCTACATATGTGGGAGTAACCCATTCTCACCCCTTTATGACAACTGTGTACTTTATCTACTGGTTCTCATGTATGATGGAGCCATTAATGAGGAGCTTAAAATCATCAGAAGTCAATAGAAAACTCTCTGACAACTGGGAATCTTTGGTAAATGCTTACATACCAGGAGTCCCTACTTTACTTCTATTTTAGCTGTTGAAGTATTCTTTCATGCTAGTTCAGCAATTAATTTCTAAAGATTATTTTTACATTTTATTTGGCATGTAGATTATTTTAGCTAGGAAGTTCACTCAAGGTATTTAGTCTGTTATACTGCCAGAAATATAATTCATAAAGGTAAATTCTGGGCCAAGATGGGAATCCTATTTTTTTTCCTGAAAGCTAAAAATGATATGTTGTAGTTAATAGGTATTCATTGGTACTTTTTTTTTTTAAGAGGAGGAAAACGTGACTTACTCAGGCTGTTACTTGGAAAGGTAAGTCTAACTAATATAAAGAGTTAGAAGGTGTTTATCATGGTTTAGGTGAGAGGTGAAGAAGTTTAATCTGGGAGAGTGGCACAGGGAATAGAAAGGAGTCTAGGGCTATAAAGCATAGCATACAGATGAGAAATTATCTTTGTTTTCATTGGTTAAACCACCTTTTTGGAATGTAGACTAAAGAGATATATTGCTGAAGATACCAACTATAGAGGGGCCTTGGTAACTCTATCAATATAAAGTCTGACTGAAATATTAATAAAGCATTTGAATGCCAGCCTATTAAACTAAGGATAGATTCATATAATTGGATTTTCTAAGAAAGAATTCCACTAGCATTATTCTTCATGTCAATTTATTTGGGTAGGGTAGTCCTAACCTACCTTGAAGTATGACAAATCCCAGGGAAATGCTACCTTGCTTTTTATAATCCAAGGAAGCATCTTTCTTCCGTGATGAATTCCAGATAGAATTAAACAGTTACCCTTAATAGGCTGAAAATAGATTGCAAATTCAGTTTTAATCCATTCTCTAAGTTGTAATCTTCTTAATACAAAGCAATCTAAAATGACATTTACTTTTCCTGAGAAACAATAAAATAAAGGGTGCAGAACCACAAAGGAGATAGCAGTGGTTAAAATACAGGAAATAATGTCTTATTTTGTCAGTGTTCTTAAAAAGTTATACAGGAATGTGTTTTATGACACTAGATTCTAATGGCTTTATGTTTGCTGAAGAGAGCGTGACATTTATTCACCTGTCAGCCTTCAGATATCTAGCTCACTAGGCTGTCTTTCTGTTGGGCATTCATAATTAAATTCCCCTACGCATCCTGAAGAAGTGGGTTGAAGACTAGACTCTTAGAGTTGTAAGAGAATCTTAGAGACTGTTTCTTTAGACTTCTTCTACCACTGAGAAGGAGTGTGGGGTTGAGAAAAGAGGGGTGTCTGTGGTGGTGGGAATCCGGAGTCCGAAACACTTGGCTTCAATACTTACCTCTGCCTTTTACTAAATATGTGAGCTTAGCCAAGTGACCTTCGTCTTCATACCTCAGTTTATTTATAAAAATCTGAATAATGATAGTGATTTCGCAGAATTGTTTTGGGTGTTAATGAGATACTTACGAAAATGCCTAGCACAGTGTCTGGTACATTACAGGTACTCAGCAAATAATGCCATACCTATTGTTAATTGTTATTGCCTTATCACACGCAGCTTCTCTTTGATGTGGAATTTACGCGATTCACCCTGTGAAATGTTTATGCTAAACTCTCTGATGAATACAAATCTGACCCCCTAACAATTCCATTCTTTGGTCCATGTTCTGCTCTATGAAACAACAACGGATACATACAGGCATACCTCATTTTATTGCACTTTGTTGTATTGTGCTTTGCAGATATTGCATTCTTTACAAATTAAAGGTTTGTGGTAACGCTGCATCAAGCAAGTCTATTGGTGGCGTTTTTTATTTTATTTATTTATTTATTTTTATTTATTTTTATTTCTTAATGAATTTTATTCCTTGACCTCAATTGATTTATCATTCATTGCCACCCTTTATCGTTGTGCACAGCACACTGTGCATACAGACATAACCCTGGCGGTTACGCTGAATTCTTGTCAGGTTCCATCCACTCCAGCATTGGATGGTTACTCTTCCTTTATCATTTAAATAATAACATCTTGAACTCTTCCCTCCCTAGCACGATGAGATACCCAGCATCTCTCTCATGAAAATGCCTCTGAGGTCCTCTCTTGCTTCTGTTTTTACCTCCCCTGAGCTGGTTGTACTCATATCTTTTTTTTTTTTTTATTTTTGTTTTTTATTATACTTTAAGTTCTAGGGTACATGTGCACAACGTGCAGGTTTGTTACATATGTATACATGTGCCATGTTGGTGTGCTGCACCCATCAACTCGTCATTTACATTAGGCTTTTCTCCTAATGCTATCCCTCCCCCCTACCCCCACCCCACAACAGGCCCCAGTGTGTGATGTTCCCCTTCCTGTGTCCAAGTGATCTCATTGTTCAATTCCCACCTATGAGTGAGAACATGCAGTGTTTGGTTTTCTGTTCTTGCGATAGTTTGCTGAGAATGATAGTTTCCAGCTGCATCCATGTCCCTGCAAAGGACATGAACTCATCCCTTTTTATGGCTGCATAGTGTTCCATGGTGTATATATGCCACATTTTCTTAATCCAGTCTGTCATTGATGGACATTTGGGTTGGTTCCAAGTCTTTGCTATTGCGAATAGTGCCGCAATAAACATATGTGTGTATGTGTCTTTATAGCAGCATGATTTATAATCCTTTGAGTATATACCCAGTAATGGGATGGCTGGGTCAAATGGTATTTCTAGTTCTAGATCCTTGAGGAATCGTGGTGGTGTTTTCTAACAGCATGTGCTGACTTCATGCCTCTGTGTGATGTTTTGGTTATTCTGCAATATTTCCAACTTCTTCATTGTTATTGTATTTGCATGGTAACCTGTGATCAGTGATCTTGGATGTTACTATTTTAATTGTTTTGGGGTGTTATGAACCGTGCCCATATTAGATGGCAAACTTAATTGATCAATGTTCTATGTGTTCTCCCTGCTCTACTGACTGGCTGTTCTCCCACCTCTACCCCTCTCCTCAGGCCTCCCTACTAGCTGAGACACAACATTATGAAGTTAGGGCAATCAATAACCCTACAATGGCGTCTAAATGTTTAAGTGAAAGGAAGAGTACCGAGTCTCTCATTTCAAACCAAAAGCCAGGAATGATGAGTCTTAGTAAGGAAGGCATGTTGAAAGCTGAGATAGGCCAAAAGCTGGGCCTCCTGTACCAGTTAGCCAAGTTATGAATGCAAAGGAAAAGTTCTTGAAGGAAATTAAAATTCTATTCCAGTGAACACATGAATGATGAAGAAGCAAAACCATCTTATTGCTGATATGAAGGAAGTTTTAGTGGTCTGAAGAGATCAAACTAGCCACAACATTCCCTTAAGCCAAAGCCTAATACAGAGCAAGTCCCTAACTCTTCAATTCTGTGAAGGCTGAGAGGGGTGAGGAAGCTGCAGAAGAAAAGTTGGAAGCTAGCAGAGGTTTGTTCATGAAGTTTAAAGGAAGTGGCCATCTCCATAACATAAAAGGGCAAGGTGGAGCAGCAAGTGCTGTTGAAAAAGCTGTAGCAAATTATCCAGAAGATCTAGCTGAGATCATTGATGAAGTGCCTACAATAAATAACAGATTTTTTCAATGTAGATGAAATAGCTTTATGTTGGAATAAGATGTTATATAGGGCTTTCATAGCTAGAAAGAAGAAGTCAATGCTTGGCTTTAAAACTTCAAAGGACAGACTGACTCTCACATTAGAGGGGAATGTAGGTGATGACTTTAAGTTGAAGCCAATACTCATTTATTATTCTGAAGATCCTGAGGTCCTTAAGAATTGCATTAAATCTACTCTGCCTGTTTTCTGCAAATGAAACAACAAAGCCTGGATGAGAGCACATTTGTTTACAGCATGGTTTACTGAATATTTTTAAAAGATTGTCTTCCAAATATTACTGCTCAGCTCATTGACAATGCACCTAGTCACACAAGAGCTCTGATGGAGAGGTATTAAGAGATGAATGTTATTTCCATGTCTGCTCACAAAAAAATCCATTCTGCAGCCTATGAAAAAAGGAGTAATTGTGACTTTCATGTCTTATTTAAGAAACATATTTTGTAACACTGTAGCTATGATAGATAGTGATTCCTCTTATCTGATGCATCTGGGCAAAGTGAACTGAGAACAGTCTTAAAAAACTTCATTCTAGATGCTAAAAACATTCAGCCTGGGCGCGGTGGCTCACGCCTGTAATCCCAGCACTTTGGGAGGCCAAGGCGGGTGGATCACGAGGTCAGGAGTTCGAGACCAACCTGGCCAATGTGGTGAAACCCCATCTCTATTAAAAATACAAAAATTAGCTGGGCGTGATACTGTGTGCCTGTAATCCCAGCTACTTGGGAGGCTGAGGCAGGAGAATTGCTTGAACCTGGGAGTCAGAGGTTGCAGTGAGCCAAGGTCATGCCACTGCACTCCAGCCTGAGCAACAGAGCAAGACTCTGTCTCAGAAAAGAAAAATGTATGATTCAGAGGAAGAGGTCAAAATATCATCACCAAACTGGAATTTGAAAGAAGTTGATTTCAACTCTCATGAATGACTTTGAGGAATTCAAGATTTCAGTGGAGGAAGTAACTACAGATGTGGTAGGAATAGCAAGAGAACTAGAATTAGAAGTGGAACCTGAAAATGTGATTGAATTTCTCTACTCTCATGTTTAAATTTGAATGGGTGAAGAGTTGCTTCTTATGGATGAGATGAGAAAGTGGTTTCTTGAGATGGAATCTACTCTCCGGGTGAAGATGCTGTGAACATTCTTAAAATGACAACAAAGGATTTAGAATATTCCATAAACCTACTTAATAAAACAGTGGCAGGGTTTCAGAGGATTAAATCTCATTTTGAAAGAAGTTCTACTGTGGGTAAAATGCTACTAAACAGCATGACATGCTACAGAAAAATGGTTCATGAAAGGAAAAGTCAATCTATGTGGCCAACTTCATTGTTGTCTTACTGTCTTAAGAAATTGCTACAACCACCATGACCTTCAGCAACCACTACCTTGATCAGTGAGCAGCCATTAACATCAAGGCAAGACCCACCACCATCAAAAAGATTATGACTTGCTGAAGGCTTAGATGATTGTTAGCATATTTTTAGCAATACAATATTTTTAAATTAAGATATGTACGTTGATTTAAACATAATTCTGTTGCACACTTAATAGACTATAGTGTAAACATAACTTTTATGTGCACTGGGAAACAAAAAATTTTGTGTGACTTGCTTTGTTATCATATTTACTTCATTTTGGTTGTCTGGAATTGAACCCACAATATCTCTGAGGTGTATGTTCTTTCTTCTGGAAGACAGAATTCAATTACTTGAAAATGGTTGCCATGTTTTGGCTTAGTGTCTCCTATTTAGACTAAATGGATGTTGTAATTGGGTCAAGGGATATGAAAAAGCAGGGGGGATGTATTTCTTAGTTAAAAGGATTAGAATAAAAATGATGATGAGGAAAATATGAAGTTATAAAATTTCTCCTTCAGTTTGTCTATCTATTGCTTTCAAATTAGGCTGGACCCTAGATAAAAGACATCTTCTTTTCATATTTAGGAATCATTTATATTAGAATAAACTTTTGTTCTGACTATAAAAATATATTTGATATTCTTTTTTATTCTAACTTTTCAATTTAATCATTAAGTATTCTGCAGGAGTTAAGTTATGGGAGCTAAAGGATGCCAAGCATCTATTTTTCCATATTTGTCTTTATTCAATGATTCATAAGAAATTTATGTAACTTAGTTTTAATGATATCTACTTTAGTCTATGAATATAGTATTCTGAACTCAACTTATTTTCCCAGAAGCTTGTATGTAGTATGTATGTCATTTTTCAGGTAATAAATACTTATTCTACATGCGCTATTTGCCAGGCATAGTGCTGAGGGCTTCAGTTAAATGTACTAAGCATCACAAAGGGTTTTATAGTGCAATATAGTACAGATGGTTAAAGGGCTGTGGTAAGGGTGATCATGGGGAAGTAGAGTGTGCTATGAACAGTCATTGGAGAAGTACATAATTTAGTCTGAGGTTCAGGAAAGACTGTCTGAATAACTGACATCTAACTGAGACAGGGAGAATGAGTGTGAGATGGCCAGATGAAAATAGAAATAACAAATATTTCAGGCAGAGAGAATAACCAATGGAGAGGGCAAGAAATGAGAGAAAACATGGGAACTTTGAAGAACTGGAAGAAGTTCAATATGGCGGAAGCATAGAGGGTGAGAACTGAAGGTAGAAAATTCAGAGACTTGACCATGAGAGAACATGAAATTCATGCTGAGGGGTTTGGACTCTGTCAAAAGAGCAATAGAAATGTGGTGAGAGGGTTAGGGAGGCAGAGATGAGAATGATGCACCTAAGATATGAGGAGCTAGGAAGAGACAAGGAAGAATCTTCCTCCAGAGCCATCGGACAGAGCCTGGCGTGGCTGAAAACTTGATTTTAGACTTCCAGTCTTCAGAAATGAGGGAGAACAAAAATTCTGTTGTTTCAACACAGCTGATTTGTGGTACTTTGTGATGGCAGCCTTAAGAAACCAATACAAATAAAAACTTGAAAAACACCATGGTCAGAGGAAGAAGAGCTTAAAATGAGACTGAAGAGGACCAGTCAGAATGGCGGGAGGAAGAAAACTAAAGAGATCAATGTCACAGAAGTCAAGTTGAAGAAGATTTCATGAAGGACAATAGCAGTCAACGGTGCCACATGCTGCCAAGAAGTCACATAGATATGGACCAAAATGTGCATAGAAATAATTGCAAGATAGTCACAAGCTTGGTGAACTTGGGAAAAGAAGTTTTCATGGTATGGTGGGCTAAGTGCACGTAGGAGGTAAAATCAGCACGTGTAACAAAGCTTTCAAGAAATTTGCTGGGACAATGAAGTGTAGGAAAGTAACCACAAAGTGATGTGGGGAATAGAGGACAGAGATTTCTAAATCTAGGGAGACTTGAGCATGTTTAAAGTGCTGACAGCAAGGAATTCTTAGAGAGGGAGAGGCTGAAGACAGAAGTGATAAAGGGGGAATCGTCAACTGAGCCATATCTCTGAGGAGACTGAAAGTGATGAGCTCCAGAGATTAGGTGGAGGGACAGCCTCTTCTTTCATTGTTCCAGAAAGCAACAAAGGAATGATAGGGAGAGGCACAGACACATATGTAGGCTTGCTAGAAGAAAGTTCAAGGACTTCTGTTTTCTGTATGAGGTGAGGTCTTTGGCTGAAAAAGGAGATCCGTGGTGAGACTAGTTTTAGGGGAGTGGAAAAGGTTTGAAATAGTCTCTTTGTATAACTGGAGAGAAAGCTGATGAAGGACTGTGGCAGGCAGCAGCGAGAGTGCAGCTGAGGTTGAAGAGCCAATGTTAATATTGGCATCAGGTGTTTGGCTGTGCTCTCTGCTAGCTGCATTGAGTAGTCTCAGTGGAGGCCAGAGTGACGATGTTTGAATCGACTCAGGTTTGGAGCTTTTTTTGGCAAGTGGAACGACCGTCAGTGAGGCAGAAAATTTGAGGAAGATTGCAAGGGAGTGGCCAAAGCAGTAGACCGTGGGTCCAAAGTTTAAAGAGAGAGAAGTAAAGGCAGGAGATGGCTGATAGTTGCGGAGAGAAACGAGGAATCAAGATGCTGGGGGTCTCCCTGAGGTTACAGAGTAATGTGAGCAACTTAATGCATACTTGGTGCCTAGCTCTGTGCTTGAGGAGATGGTAGTAGGATAAATATTAGACAGGAAAACAAAAGCCACAGTGCTTGCCCTTGAAAAATCCACAATCTAGTAAGCATAGTTGGATTATTGTGAGTGTTTGAAGTGTTATGTTCTTGAATACTTCTATAGAGTTTAAGAGGAGCAGAGATTGATTAAAAGCCACAGTTGAATGGTGCTTTCATTTCTCTGTACCCCAAATGGCTCAATTTTAGAATTGGATCATCTCTTCCTTTTAACCAAGTTGAGTTTTAATGAGTAAATTTTCCCTATTTTTGTGCTTTGCAGCACATATTTTTTTAATTAAAACAATTTTAAATACTCTTTTAAAAATACTTTCATATTAGCGTTTCCATAACTATTCATCAAATTAGTTTTGAAGTTCTGATCTTTTAACTATGCATCTCCCTAGCTGTGTAGCAATTACAAGAACACGCTGACACTGCTTGGAGCTCACATATAGGGTTTTGTGGTTACTGATGAGTCTGGGAATTTTGTGAACTTCAGGAGTAATGTTGGTACTAGAATACAATGCACAAAATTATAGTTTGCTATATACGCTTGTCATAAAATTATGTTCTGATATTATAGAAATATTATGTGCTATAATTATATTTGAATCTATTTCCACTTATTTAAATCCATGGAATGTAAAAAGACTTAGATCCTTATCTCTTAATAGCTTTTCCCCCCATCTTTACTAGAAAGTGAGAAAAAATTAGTTATTTTTGTAAATTGGCAGCTCGTATGTATTTTAGAGTAATGTGATAACGATAAATTGAAATAAAATGTATTTCCTCTAAAGCGGTCTACCAACAATAATTCAGGAGTCATAAGAAGTCACCTGCTTTGTAAAGCAGGCATTGTCTACCATTCTAAAATGATTTTCTGTGGGAAAAAAATGGTTACATTCAGTTGAAAAATCATGTTATTTTGGAGAAAAAAATGATTCCTAATTTTAAGTAAATTTATTGATTGAAAAATAAAGGATGTGTGTTTCCTTTGTGCAGTGTTGGTTTCCTCTGAGACCTCACTCTGGCCTATAGATAATGGTCTTCTCCCTGTGTCTTCACATGGTCTTCCTTCTGTGTGTGTTTGTGTCCAAATTTTCTCTTCTTACATGAACACCATATTGGATTAGGGCCAATCCTATGACTTTATCTTAACTCTTTGAAGATCCTATCAAATATAGTCACATTCTGAGGTATAGTGCGGTTAAGACTTCAACATACAGATTTGGGGCAGAAATAATTCAGCCTACCACAGGAAACAAAGCAGACAAATTCCTGCACTATGGAATTCATACTCTAGTGTAGGGATTGGCAAACACTTTCTGAAAGAATCAGACAATAAATATTTTAGCCTTCAAAAGCCACAGGTAGTCTCTGTTGCCTAATTCTGGATTTGGCTTGTGGGCCTTAGTTTAGCAATCCCTGTTCTAGAGTAACAAATAAACAACTGCATATATGATGTAATGTTAGGTACAACTAAGTGCAAGGAACATGCATAGAGCTTGATAAGTGCATATAGAGTGACATTAGGGTACTATTTGGTGGTTGGGAAGAGGCATGACATTTGAAGGATTTTCTCTTAAAATGAAGAGTGAAGTGAATCTCATGTGAATGAAGTAAGGGAACAAATGACCCAGGCAGAGACTGTGGCATATGCAAGGTACTTAAGTAGTAGCATGCATGAGATGCTTCAGGAATGATGAGGAGGGCACTGTGGCTGGAGTGCACCTAACTGTATTCACCTGTTAGTCTATTTTTTTATTTTTATTTTTATTTTTTTTTTTGGAGACGGAGTCTCGCTCTGTCACCCAGGCTGGAGTGCAGTGGCGCAATCTCGGCTCACTGCAAGCTCCGCCTCCCGGGTTCACGCCATTCTCCTGCCTCAGCCTCCCGAGTAGCTGGGACTACAGGCGCCCACAACTGCGCCCGGCTAATTTTTTTTTGTATTTTTAGTAGAGACGGGGTTTCACCGTGGTCTCGATCTCCTGACCTTGTGATCCGCCCGCCTCGGCCTCCCAAAGCGCTGGGATTACAGGCGTGAGCCACCGCGCCCGGCACACCTGTTAGTCTAAATACAACCAGGTATTGGCATTTAAGCAGATTTCCCCCAAACAAGTCATATACTAATACTAACCTTGATGTTTTAAAATTCACTGGTATATTTGCCTCTTGATTGTAATTCTGATAATTTTACAACATTGGACCTTATTGGAACATCATTTTAAATGTATTTAATGTGCTGATTTAAGCAGTATGCAAACCTAGTTTACCTGGAACAATTTAGAAAATAAAGACTCAAGTCTAAAAAAAGAAAGGAATAAGATGAGAGTATGTGCTTCGCAGGGCATGGATGAAGCTGAAAGCCATCATTCTTGGCAAACTAACACAGGAACAGAAAACCAAACACCTCATGTTCTCACTCATAAGTGAGAGTTGAATAATGAGAACACATGGACACAGGGAGGGGAGCACCACAAACTGGGGCCTGTTAGAGGGTGGGATGGAAGGGGAGGGAGAGAGCATTAGAACAAATAGCTAATGCATGCAGGGCTTAAAACATAGATGATGGATTGACAGGTGCAGCAAACCAACATGACACATGTATACCTAGGTAACAAACCTGCACATTCTGCACATGTATCCCAGAACTTAAAGTAAAATAAAAATTAAAAAAGAAAGATGGAAAAGAAAAGACTCAAGCCTTCTCAAATGTCCTTCAAGACTTCAGCTTATTCAGAATGTATGCAACACTGGGATTAAATCTTCTTGACAACAATGTTTTATTACCACCATACCCACAGACGCTAGAGTTGTGCTGGAAGTTCCTAATGGAAGGGTTGGAGTAAGGAAGGTGATTTTTGCTCTGGCCAGGGGCTGGCCATTCTGAAATTTGATATGCTCTATGTGGTCTTGGAGAGCTCAACATCGTGCCACTCTCTCGACTGCTCTAGACATTTTTCCTCAGACCCTGACTTGTATTTAGTGTGAGTTTTCATATAATCAAATTTATTAAAATCTGTGATAAAGAAATCTTAAAACCAACTAGAAAAAGATTTTGGTCATTCTTTCTTTAAATAGGAAGAACAACTTGCTGGCGTTTCCTTCAGTGATTAAAATTACCTGTATATTAGGATTCTCCAGGTTGTTCCATAGCTCACTGATGCTCTCTTCAGTTATTTTTCAGTCCTGTTTTTTTCTCTGTATGTTCTTTTACATAGTTTTTACTCTGATACATCACGTTCACTAGATTGTTCTCTGCTGCAGTGTCTAACCTATTGATTCCATTCACTATGTTTTTTGCTTCGAATTTCAGATGTTATTTTCATCTCCTAAAGTTTGATTTTGCTCTTCTGTGTGTCTCCTTTAAATGTTCATCCTTTTCTATACCTTTCTAAAAATATAAAACGGAGTTATAAAAACTCTTTTAATGTCATTGTCTACTAATTTTGACATCTGAGTCACTTCTGGACAGTTTTTGATGAGTTGATTATGGGTTATATTTTTTGTTTCTTTGCATGCCTGGTAAACTTTGATTGAGTGCCAGGCATTGTAAGTTTTACACTGTTGGGCCTTAGACATTTTTATTTATCTGGAAATAGTTATAAGCTTTGTTATGGCAGTTAAATTGCTAAAAATAAATTTTTTTGAGGCTTAGCTTTCAAGCTTTTCTTTTTTTTTTTTTTTTTTTTTGAGACGGAGTCTCGCGCTGTGTCACCCAGGCTGGAGTGCAGTGGTGCGATCTCGGCTCACTGCAAGCTCCGCCTCCCAGGTTCACGCCATTCTCCTGCCTCAGCCTCCGAGTAGCTGGGACTACAGGCGCCCGCCACCACGCCCGGCTAGTTTTTTGTATTTTTAGTAGAGACGGGGTTTCACCATGTTAGCCAGGATGGTCTTGATCTTCTGACCTCGTGATCCACCCGCCTCGGCCTCCCAAAGTGCTGGGATTACAGGCTTGAGCCACCGCGCCCGGCCGCTTTCAAGCTTTTCAAGGCCTAACCAGAACAGCCTTTAATCTATAGCTACTTTTGTCCTACTACTGAGTCGATACCCTTGTGTGTGAGCTCTGGGGATTGCTCCCTCAGTTTCTTTTTGGGCGATCTTCTTCTAGCCTTGGTTATTTAGTTCCTTCATATCATGCACTAGTCAGGACTCAGCTGAAGACTTGAGGGAAACCTTATGCAAATTTGAAAGGCTCCCTGTGCAGCTTTGGTCTCCCTGGCACTCTGCCATGATTACTCCAGTGACATTGGACCTCCCACACTCTCAGCTCTGTCTCCTCGACACATGAGGTTTTATGTGGTTCTGGTTTCTCACTCACTGCCTTGGCCTAGAAATGTATTTCAAGTAATAAACATGGGAAATCTTAATGCTCTTTATTTATTTGCTTCTTTATCCTGTGCTGTCTGATGTCCAATGCCTGAAAACTGTTGTTTCATGTATTTTGTTTACTCGTATTGTTTTTTGGGTGGGAGAGTAAATCTAGTCCCTGTTACTCTGTGTTACTCCATTTCGTTTAGAAGTTGAAAGTCTACACTGTCATTCCAAAACTTTTCAAGGGATAGATCATTAAGTTAATACAGTATGAGAATTACTGGAAGTAGTTCCTAACTCTAGGGAAAATAAACTGGTAGGAACTGAGAAGAGGTAAGGTTTCAACTGTCTGGAATGGGCTTACAGCTGGGATGTTGTGCCTAAGAGGATGTTTGCAGACACAGAAGTAGATAGGAGAAAAGACGGAGAGTGTCGCTCATGACATTCTATCCCAAGAAGATAAGGGGAACTAAAACATATGTCATCCTCGTGCTTAGGGCTACCAGTCATCTGCACTCAGATTATAAATTATAGCAGTTGTCAGTATTTGTTATACATGCAAATAAGAAATGAACAATTAATTTGTAATTGATTAATTTCTCAAATTCACACTCAGGAACACAGGACAAAATATGTTCCATAAATTCTTACAAAATAACAAGAGTAGAGAACAAGCTGTATAAAGAAGATAGAAGCTGCTGAGAGGATTGGAACACCTACTTACTAGCCAAAGATTCATTCCTACACTCTACTCTAGCAAAGTTATACATTTCTACCTGTTATGGGTCTTTGGGGTTGTTCTGAAACCTTGAATGCAGAATATGTGAATGCCAAGGTTTTACATTATTTTGGGTTGTTTCTCTGCATGACTAAGGCGTGGAGGTTTGAGAAGGAAAAGAAAAAAAACTGAAGAAGTCAAAAAAAAAAAAATCTAAGCCATTATTCTTTGAATTTGGTCTTTATTAATTTAATATTGCTCTGAGAAGCTAAATCTCTAAGTGAAACATCAGGATGACTCCAAAATACTCTGTCCTCTGAATGACAGAGTAGTGCTTGTCACTGCTCTGCTTTACTATGTACTGGAAAGAGTGAGCCAACACATCACCTCTTTATATCCTTTTTATTCTTAGATCTTAAGTATTACTAGTCCAGGGAATAGGTGCCATAAATCATCTTTAGTGGTTGGGCCACCTAGTTCATTGAAATAAGCTTCTTAAACATGGACTTTAAAATAGTTTTAAATTGAGGGGAAGCAAGTAGCTTGGTGTTTCAGACCTGGAATGCTGTTCCAGGCTCATGAGTTGGAATGTAAGAGAAAAATAAGAGAGTATTTGGTCAAGAGGTTCATTTAGGATGCAGGAAGGAGAAAAGTGACACAATAGGATTTATATTTGGGGGCTTTGAATAGTCTCTGGCTACTGGATTCCTACTCTCTTTGAAATTAAGAACATTTAGCCCACTTGGATATTAAACTAATCTCATTCTCTAGGATCAGTTTTAATGGAGTTGGGTTCTTAACCGTGAGACAAACACACGTATAAGCAATAAATATTATTCCAATAAAGAGTTATTTATATTTTATCCATGATAAAACCCATCACAAATGATTGACATTGGATAATTTTAAGCTTCAGAGTTCAATTTAGTTTCTTTCAGAATTAGAGCATTCAGAATTAGAATTTGGTTAGAAAGCCCGAGAACAAATCAGTGTGATATTGAAATTATTTTCTATTTATAGAACTACTATTTTTGATATAACCTTTAAGAGAAATCCCCTTCTTTTTTAGCTAACCCTTTGGAGTTTGAATTAAAATTGAAGAGTTCTTTATTTTGGTCTCGCATTTAATTTATACATGCATGATTCAGTTCTGTTGGTGTGTTAGGCCATTCTTGCATTGCTATAAAGAAATACCTGAGACTGGGTAATTTATAAAGAAAAGAAGTTTAATTGGCTTATGGTTCCACAAGCTGTAGGGAAAGCATGGAAGCATCTACTTCTGGGGTGGCCACAGGGAGCTTTTACTTATGGTGGAAGTCAAAGCAGGGCCTGGCATCTTACATGGCAGGAGCAGGACTAAGGTGAGAGGAGGTGCCATATACTTATTAACAACCAGATCTCATTAGAACTCACTATGGTGATGACAGCACCAAGGGCAATGGTATTAAACCATAAGAAACTGCCCCCATGATCCAGTCACCTCCAACCAGGTCCCACTTCCAATATCGAGGGTTACAGTGGAACATAAGATTTAGGTGAGGACACAGATCCAAACCATATTATTCCACCCCGGTATCCCAAATGTCATTTTCTTTTCACATTCAAAATATAATCACCCATTTACAACAGTTCCCCATAGCCTTAACTCATTCCAGCGTTAAGTAAAAAGTCTAGAGTCCCAAGTCTCATCTGAGATAAGGCAAGTCCCTTCTTCCTATGAACCTGTAAAATAAAAAAAATAAAAAGTTAGTTATTTCCAAGATATAGTGGGAATATGGGCATTGGGTAAGTACTCCCAAAGAGAGAAATCAGTTAAAAGAAAGGGACTACAGGCCCCACACAAGTCTGAAGCCCAGCAGGGCAGTCATTAAATCTTAAAGCTCCAAAATATAATCTCCTTTGACTCTATGTCTCAAGTCCAAGGCACACTGGTGTGAAGGGTGGGCTCCCAAGGCCTTGGGCAGCTCTTCCCCTGTGGCTTTGTGCATTCAGCACCTGCAGCTTCTCATGCTGAGGGTGTGAGCTGCTGGTGGATCTACCATTCTATGTTCTGGAGGCTGGTGGCCCTCTTCTCATAGCTCCACTAGGCAGTGTCCTAATGGAAACTCTGTGTGAGGGCTTCAACCTCAAATTTCCCCTCCATACTTCCCTAGCAGAGGTTCTCTGTGAGGGCTCTGTTTCTGCAGCAGGCTTCTGCCTGGACATTCAGGTTTTTCTGTATATCTTCTGAAATCTCAGGGGAGGCTCCTAAGTCTGAACACCTGCATTCTGTGGATCTGCAAGCTTAATATGATGTAGAAGCCACTAAAGCTTCTCTAGCCTACAGCCTCTCAAGCAGCAGCCTGAACTGTACCTGGACCCCTTTGAGCTACTGCTAGAGCTGGAGTGGCCGGGATGTAGGGAGTGGCATTGATATAGAGAGTACCATTGTGAGGCTGTGCTGGAGCAGTGGGGCCCTGGGCCTGGCCCATGAAACCATCCTTCCCTCCCAGGCCTCCAGGCCTGTGATGGGAGGGACTGCCACAAAGATTTCTGAGACAACTTTAAGGCCTTTTCTTCATTGTCTTGGCTATTAGCACTTGGCTCCTTTTTACTTATGCAAATTTCTGTAGCTGGTTTGAATTTCTCCAGGCAAATGGGCTTTTCTTTTCCATCACATGGCTAGGCTGCAAATTTTCCAAACTTTTATGCTCTGCTTTTCTTATAAATATGTTACCATTTTACATATTTTCTTTGCTCATGCATATGAGAATAGGCTGTTAGAAACAGCCTATTGAACACTTGAACACTTTGCTGCTTAGAAATTTCTTCTGCCAGATACCCTAAATCATCTCTCTCAAGTTCCAAGTTCAACAGATCCCTAGAGCAGGAGTCAAATGCAGCCTGGCTCTTTGCTAGGGCATAACATAAGTGCCCTTTGCTCCAGTTCCCCAAAAGTTTCTTATTTTCATCTGAGACCTCATCAGCCTTGACTTACCTGTCTGTATCACTATCAAAATGTAGGTTGCAATCATTCAACAAGTCTCTAGGCTTGTTGAACAAAATTTTTCCTCATCTTCCTGCCTTCTTCTGAGCCTCCAAACTCTTCCAACCTCTGTCCATTACGCAGTTCCAAAGCCACTTCCGCATTTTCAGGTATCTTTATAGCAATACCCCACTTCTGGTGCCCTACTCCTTGGTACCAATTTTCTGTATGATGCTGTTCTTTTATTGCTGTAAAGAAATACCTGAGACTGCGTCATTTATAAAGAAAGGAGGTTTAATTGGCTCATGGTTCCATATGCTATACAGGAAAGATGGTGGCTTCTGCTTCTGGGAAATCCTTAGGGAATTTTTACCTAGGGCAAAATGCAAAGTGGAAGCAGCCATCTTATATGGCAGAAGCAGGACCGAGAGAGCTGGGGGAGGCGCCACATACATTTTAACAACCAGATCTTGTGAGAACTTACTGTCGTGATGACAGCACCAAGGGGGTTTGTGTTAAACCATGAGAAACCATCCTGTGATTCAATCGCCTCTCACCGGGCCCTACCTCCAACAGTGAGGATTAAAATTGAACGTGAGATTTGGGTGAGGACAGAGATCCAGATCATATCAGTAGGTGTTTCTGTATGACTACTATGCTTAATGTAGCTTATTAAGTGCTATGGGTATAGGCATACAAAAAAAAGTATATAAAACAAAGTTCTGGCTATGTAGAGAAGATGAGTCATGGGCCAAAATACAGTTGTTCAGTGACAGGTATGGTATGTATAGGTTGTGATAGGTCGTCCAATGAAGAAGAGAACATTTCTGGATGAAGAATTAGGAAAGAGACTATGGAGAAAATGCATTTTTCATGGGGACTTGGAGGATAGTTATATTTTTAAAGTTAGAGTCAAATAGTTGCAGAGAATAGAGGCTGGGAAAGTGTTTTTCTAGAAGAAAATGAAGTCAAGGAAATGATTTCAGGGGTTCCAGTCTTACTTTGATGAAATAATTATATGTATATATATACATACATAAACACAGAGAGAGAGAGAGAGAGAGAGAGAGAGAGAGAGATCTGTTACTACTTGAAGGAAAGACCTGAGTTCTCAAAAAGAAAGAAAACGAAACTCAGGGAATAAGAAGAAAATATATAATAACTATGTAATATGTAATAAATACAATATTCATTTCATAATTTTATCACAAGTTTCAGCTGAGTATATGTAAATTTTGGAATATGCATATTCCTTTTTATTCTGTCATGGCTTGGGAAAAAAATTATTCCATATTCCAGAAAGGAACTTAAATTTGTGCAAGGGGTGCTTGCTGGTGTTTTCCAACACAGGCTAACCACAGGTAGCATGGTGTTTAACACAGAATAGGAGACCAATATTATCTTGTTTATTGAAAGGACATCAGCTCCTCAAACCTTCCCTGCAATGTGGGTAGGGTGTGGAGCACTGGAGTGAGGATTCGGTTTACTCCTGACTGGGTTTGGTTTATTCTAATAAGCTTCTTCCTGGGGTCCTGAAGATAGAACTGTGCATTGCCGTATGCTGAATATTTACGTGGGACACTGATTATAAACCAACATCAAAGGACTATGCCATGAGCTGTGTTAGCGCCTCATTAACACTCCCTGCACAAGAATCCCAGGCATAGAACAACCCTGTCAGGTCTGTTTTCTGCATGTAGGTGTAACCCATACTCACCCTGAGCTAAATGAGTCTTTGTTTCCTTTGGAATCTTATGTTTTGAAAGGAAAGGAGGAAAAGAGGGATGCAGGATAATAAGTGGTATAAAAGGGTGTTTTATACCATTTGTTTCTTATTTGACTCTTCTGTATCTAAATAAGAACATTGTTTTAAATGTGCAGTATTGATTTCTTTTAGGGATTTTTTTAAAAAGAGGAACAAATGATTAAATGCCTAGTCAGTTGATAGCTAAATTTAAGGAATCTGCAGGTATTTACGATATTACTGATTCTTTCCACTTTTCCTCTTCTTGGAATGCTGATTAGCCATAATGGATAAATAATGATTATGGATGGAGATTTACATAACAGATGAATCTGTTTATAAACTCTGTTTGAGCTTCAGACCATCCTGCCAACCTTTTTAGAAACCCATACAAACTATTTATTGGTGTCTACAGCTCCCAAATAGCTTCTCCTAATTACAAGTATTTAAACATAAATGAAAGTGGAAGTTTGGAATTGATGCAGTAGGCAATTCTAATAAAATTTCAAATTGGCAGGAAAACCCAGTTCTACTCACACAGCATGATAATTTTTTTCTATTTTATAATTAACAAAACTCTTTCACATAAATGGCAGCAGATCCTCAATGTGGGGGCTGGGGGTAGGGAGGAATGAATTATTGACCTTCACAGATGAGATCTTTTTCAGATGCTTATCCACTGAGATACCCACGAAAATGCAAAACTGTAAAATGAGATTTTTTTTTTTCTTATTGATTTGGTCAGTTGGTAAAAGGGGGATGACAGTAAGAGGAATGTACAGCCCCCCATGTTCTGATCTTTCTGAGTTTGCAATAGAGAGGTTATACATTTCATTTGAGCTGACAGGAATTTGAAATGCTATAGATAGGTTTCCTGAGTCCAACCATTACTTACTGTTTGACTATAATGTCAGTCTCTTTCTGCTTCTTCAATATTGTTTGCACTTTACCTTTGTGAAACGGGCCTTGATTGAGCCATACAAGGGGAGATATTTCTATCTTTCTGTGGGATCAATGAAGATGTGTTTACAGGTCCCCTGCACAGTGTACACACCACAATAATGGATTTTAGTCCATGTTGACTGAAAGCTCTTTTTCTTTGTTACTTGTCAATCTCGTATCTATTACTTGATTGCAACATAAAAGGCTATTTGGCCAAGCACTGAAACAACAACTGTATCAGTCAAGCTGAAGTGGTTGCCTGAACTAAATATATTCAGCCCTTAGCCTACAAGTCACTTACAACTTGAAAGCAGGCAAGACTCTATTTGCCTCCACATTTAGAAGCCATTTCATAGTTTTACTCATCTAAATTTTTAGGTTTTTTTTCTTTGAAGGAAGTTATAATTAATGTGCAGTTATGATAAAAAGGGGTTCCAGTTCACTTTAATCAGATAATTACATACATAATAAGATGTCTGTTATTATTTCGTGAAGGAGAGACGTGAGTTTTCAAAAGGAAAGAAGAGTTCCACACATCGAGCGAGATTTCTGCTTCTCGAAAGTGGAGGCTGGATTTCAAGGCTGTAAAGAAAATAATGAGTCTCTCCACTCCACATATAGGTATGCCTACTTAGCAAATGATGCTATAAGATTGGAGATGAGAAATTTCCTCCTTCTGGTCATTTCAGTGACAGCTTCATTACACTAAGTTAGATATCCTTCTGTTAATCATTTAACCTCTAGAGTGGCTAAAGGTTGTGGCCCTCTTCCAGCTGTCTTGAAGATGTCCCGGAATATCTGGGTCAGTACTGACTCCATGCCCTTGGGCTCAGATTATACTTATTTTTACACTAAAACAAGAATTAAATTGGTATATATGCTAAAGATGACTGGACATGGGGAAACTTTTTCAGGGAAACCATTTCCCATTGTCACTTTTTTTTTTCTTTCTAAAATTATCCAGCACCATTCATCTGGGAAACCATGGCCAAAGAGCTTAATAGGACATTCTTTGGGAATAGATACATTATTACTAGTTCTATAGCACAAGTATTGACTTTAAAGTAATGGGAATAAATTTTACTACCATAAGCATATTTCACTTCCTGTAACAGACACTTGGAAAAGATACATGCAAATTAAATTTTAATAATTAACGTTATACTTAAAAGAGATAGAATCTTCAGTAAAAAACTGTATTCAATTTAGCTTTAATATAAAGAAACTCTTTTGCAATATGTGCATTCATTCATGAATTCATTGTTTTGTAAGCCTGTGTTTCTGTATAACAGATAAAACACAGTTGAGCCTACTGATGCTCTCTTGAAAGAAATCTGTGCCAGTTTTGGCACTTTAGAATTTTTGAGTTGGATGGTACCATTATCTTTCAGACAAAGAAACTGAGACCTGGAATAATTAGGTGAT
The DNA here is from genome assembly GCF_043159975.1 of Macaca nemestrina. NCBI lineage: Eukaryota > Metazoa > Chordata > Mammalia > Primates > Cercopithecidae > Macaca > Macaca nemestrina. Next base: position 164,442,219 of record NC_092131.1, read on the forward strand.
ATATCCAAGTTTTTGTGGTTAGACTCTGATGAAACCGGATTCAGAACACAGAACTCTAGGTGCCTAATCTAGTACTTATTTCTCCAAGCTCACTACTCTAAGGAGATAGGAAGGAGAACCCATTTGGGAGCTGTATTGGTTTGCTAGGGCTGCTGTAATGAACTACCGCAAACTGGGTGGCTTCAATAACAGAAATTTATTGTCTCACAGTTCTAAAGGCAAGAAGTCTGAGATCAAGCTATCGTCAAGGTTGGTTCCTTTCCAGGGCTGTGAGGAAGAATCTGTCCCATGCCTTCTTGGTTTCTGGTGATTTGTTGACACTCTGGTGTCCCTTGACTTGTAGACATATCACCCCATCTCTGCTCTGGATTTCACATAGAGTTCTTCTTTGGCGCATGTCCGGCCCCAAATTTCTCCTTTTTATTGGGGCACCAGTCATTGTGGGTGAGGGCTCGCCTAATGACCTCATTTTATTGTGATTACTCTGTAAATGTCCTGTCTCCAAATAAGATCATATTATGCGGTACTAGATGTTAGAACTTCAACATACAATTTTGGGGGTGGGTGAAATATATTTCAACCCATAGTAAGGGCTCTCTAATTCTCAGTTTAGTAAGTCTTATTATTTCAGAGGCCATGTATTAAAAGGGGAAGGAAGGAGGGAGGCAAAATTTTATTTAACAAACAAACAAACAAACAAACAAACCAAGGAAATACTCCAGATCCTTTCTTCCCCCAGAGGAAATGTAAATTAACAGTATACACAAATTAGATGGATTTCAAGGGGAGAAGGAGCAATTTTTAAGTGTCCTCAAGTGTTTTGGTATACAAATAAACAATTATTTGTATACAAATAAAGAATTGCAAATAATTCTCATCTGTGCATTACTGTGGTTCCCTAAGATTCTATTTTAAATAACATTTATCATCCTAATTCGAATTATTCGATTTCCTCATAATAAAACTGCAATTTATTTCATGATCAAAGCTTTTTACAAATCCAATCAGCTTCTTTATTAGAAATTAGCAGGATTTAAGATTTAATTAAAAAATACCGAACACATATACATCTATTGGAATATTCCCTATAACCACTTCCAGTGAATTTTTGTCAATTTACCAATTTTTTGAGGTTTCTGCCTCCTATTGTTTTGTTTTGTTTTGTTTTCAGAGACAGGGTCTTGCACTGTAACCTGGGCTGGAGTGCAGTTATGGCTCACTGTAGCTTCAAACTTCTAGGCTCAGTCAATCCTCCTGCCTCAGCCTCCTGGTTGGGATTATGGGCAGGTACCACCATACTCAGCTAATTTTTTAAGTTTTTGTGAAGATAGGGTCTTGCTATGTTGCCCAGACTGGTCTTGAACTCCTGGGCTTAAGTAATCTTCCAGCCTCAGCCCCTCAAAGTGCTGGGATTATAGGCATGAGCCACCATGCCCAACTCCTACCACAGTTATCCTTAACTGTCAAGCCTCTACATATGAAGTCTTGTGCTCAACATGTGCTCTCACATATGAACTGGGCTTCTTGGGGAGGGTTTATCAGTTGTGAATGCTTCTGTTGATCATCTTAACAATAACATCTTCCATAGAGCTCAACACATGGAAGGGTGGACCTAGGAAAGAGTGGAAGAGTTAATGAGGAGTGGGGAAGATTAATAAGGAGGTCCTTCCTAATTTTATTTTCAACTGACACTGCTTAGGGTGATGTTTTCTATTTTTCCATACAAAAAAAATAAAGATATGTACCTGAAAGACAAACAAAATGATAAATTCACTCTCTAGGTACCTATGCAAGACTCCTAGAACCTTTGGCTTTTTGAAGGTTTGGGGGATACAGATGAGCAATCTTCTGAGGGGAGCCGTGGATCATCCTGTCAGTACTTCTCAAGCTGCTGTGTGCACACCCCCAGAGATGTTCTGGGAATACTGGATGTCACAGTCAAAATGATGCATTTTCCTTAGGCTTTCACTAGAGATTTTTAGAGTTTTAGAGTTTTACTAGAGATTTTAGAGTTTTACTAGAGATCGTAGGTAGGTGTTCTGATTTTCTAAACTCTTCAAAAAGTTGTATTGCATGCATGCAAAAGCAAAGGTAGCAACTCAGTGAAGAAAGCATTTCTGCAGTTAGTTAAAATTTAGTTCTGTGGCATGGTGTTGTGTAGTGCTATTAAACACTACAGAATTATCATCATGAACAGGTTAACAGGTTGAAACACTGTGGCAAAATGATTATGCCAATGTGATTGGCCAATGCCATTAAGGCTTATCTTCAAAATAACAAATATTGCCATATAAATGTGTGATTTCTCACCAGGCCTGCAGGGGTCCAAACAGTTATATGCATATTGAAATCAACTAGTCTAATTTTGGTTTATAAAAATATAAGTAAAAATAGTTTCTTAATTTAGCTTCTTCTGGAAGTCAACCATAGGACAAGGATTTGAGTGCAAGTAGTTTAATTGGGAAGTGGTTTTGGAAGACATCACTGGGGAGAAGGCAAATGAGTCAAGAAAATGAAGTAAAACAATAAGGGGAAAGAGTGTATTATTGAGGTATATGGAATGTGGAAAACTGAGATGCACATCTTCTGGGAATTCTGGGATACAGTATAGAACACACCTCAGAGTTGGCATGACAGAGGGGCCAGGAAAACTAGGGTGTTTAAACACTGCTTCCATCTGTCATATTTGAAACTATGCCTATGGGCTCTTACTGTTTGAGACTTGTAGCTCGTCCTGGTCCCTCAGTGAGTGTCTTCCTACATCCAGGAAGAAGATCTCAGGGAGAAACTTGGAGGTGTTTCCAGCAAGCAACCTTCAGTATACAAAGAAGAATGGCCAGAAAGTGGGGAAGGGAGGGCACACACAGCATCTGCTGCAGTTACTTCTACAGTAAACAACAACAACAACAACAATGTATGATGCCTTATTTTCTCGCAGCCTCCTTCAAGGTCAATTTCAGAATTACCATGTAAAGTGATTCTCAAATAACAAAGAAAAATTCAATGATGTGTATCTGGTCAAATCTGTCCAAAGAAGAAATAGACTCAAAGAGTTGCCGTTACTGAATGTTCAAATGATGCATTTATTGGGGTCTTAAATGTATTTCTGAACAACTGTTTGAAAAACTGAAGTTAACCGAGTTCTTTATGTGGCATAAAAACATATATTCATATTAATCCTTACGCTCTACATTTGTATCGATGGCATATATGAAGCCATGCTAATCTGATAAATATTTAGTGTTGCAATAAATGGCAAAGAAGTGTTCTGCCAATAAGTAATTTCAAAATCATGATGTTGACTGGGAAAAGACGTGCATGCAACTGAGCTCAGATGGGGAGAAACCCAGGATATGAAAAGCTGCTGTGAAGGTCATGCTGCCCTGTCCCTGACAGTAGCCACCACAGTTTCAAGCAGGACACCAAACCCCAAAAGTTGACCTCTTGATTTTCTTGATGTATACAGCAAGGCGCTAAAAGGCAATATTTATTTAACACAATGGTTTGAAAACATTTCATTTTAGGATATTTGTTATGGATTTGTTTTAAAAATATAAAATTATAGCTAAATAGGAAGAATAAGTTCTAATGTTCTATATACCACTGTAGGATGACTGTAGTTAGCAATAATGTGTAGTTTTAATTAGCTATAATTGAATAGGAGGATAGGAACATTCCCAACACCAAGAAATGATAAATGCTTGAGATGATGGATATTCCAATTACCCTGGTCTGATCACTCTACATTATATGTATCAAAACATCACTATGTACTCCATGAATATGTAATTACTATTTATTAATTAAAATTCATAAAATAAATTGGATATACAATTTCAACCTTCACAATTGGATCCCAGTCCTACTCTGGTCCAAAGAACATGGCCCCAGCAACCAAAATAATTTGAAAATGATATTTCTTGTTTATTGGACAAAATGAAGAGTGGTATATAGCATAGAAGTTTTTGTTTCTTTCTCATAACTATCCCTATAGGTCATAGTTACTCCTTTCCTTCTCCCCTCAAAATTTTCAGAAAACCCCTTCTATACCTCAGACCTGTAAAATACTTGCTGCCTTATTTTCTCCCCATTACTTTCCTCCTATTCACAAAGGTCTAAGAAAGATTAGGGAGGGAAGGACCCCTTTAAGGGCAGGAGAGAGCAAAAGAAACTAAATAAAGCAAAGCTAGAAATCCTTCCAACAAACAGAGAAAGGAGAAAAATGAAAGGCTTGAAACAGTCCCACAGTCATCATTTTTAGCCCAACAAATTTATAAATGAAATTGGAAGTGACCTTGAAAGTGTCTTTTTCTAAATAGATGGATGCAACGTAACATGATGGTTACAATTTAAACTCTGGAGAGCCTGAGTTAGAATCCTGTTTCTACCGTTAAATATTGGATTTTTCATATGTAAAATGCAGGTAATCATTATACCTACTAATAGGGTTGCTTAAAGAATTGAATTAAATAGGCAATGTATATAAAGCAATTACATATCCTGTCTCGTAAATATATCATAAATGTCAGGTATCATTATAATCATTATTACATAGACTTAGCATGGACAAAATGCAGAAGGTGACTTGATTTGATGTGTGTATGTGTGTTTTAAATTGGAGAAAATAAGGCATCATACATAGTACATGGTAAAAACTCTGAAGAGAATGAATACATTTCTCAGCCTTATGATAAAAAGTGGCTGACCACATTTACTTATTTAGCTGACTCTTTCAATCCATATCGATATGGTAGAATTCTAAATGGTTTTACATTACTTGACATAGTTGAACTGAAACTGAAATCTGAGAGTTGAATGAAGAAGATGGATGTAGGGACTCTAAGTTTTATGGGACTTAATTCATTTGCAACTAATAAAAATTTAAGTATCTGCATCAATTACAGGACATAATTACAAGTATTTTTCTTTACTGGAAAAAGGCTTTGATAAATATTTCTTTGAGATAGAACAGAATGTACCACAGAAATTTCAATTTCATAGTAAGATACACAGGAGCTTACCTTGTAGTAAAATACCACTATTTCAATTCCTGCTATGAGTATCAAGCACTCTGCCATCTCTTTGGCAGCATTCTGGCCATAACATTGCAGTGATTTTTCCTGAAATAACTCAAAAAGCATTAAAAAGATGTTGCCATTTGTATTCTCACATTTATGTGAGTCTAGGATCTCAAAGCAGTGTGATGTTAAGTCAAAAAAGAAGCGGTGCTTAGATGCTAAACCAGCTTGCTTCATCTCAGCCCAGCTATCCTAAACTGATAGATTCAATACGTAATTTTACTATCAACTGTAAAGAAAATTAACAATTGTTTTTATTTGTGATAATTAAAATATTATATGTTAACGTAACAGTTTTATTATAGCGTATAAATTCAAAATCAGTTTTAAAGTAAATAATAAGTCTTCAAAGAAACTTCTACTTTTGGAAGACCATTTTATTTTATGCCTCTAACCCTTCCTTCTTTGTCCTTGAAGTTTATGGAGAAAACTCTATAAACAAAGTAATAGTTGAGCTGGTGCTTGCAGAAGCATGTGAGTATGCGATTCCGGCACTCTTTGGTCGGGCTCGATCTGACTGAGGTTCAAGTCAATATTAAGGCCGAAGGGTGCTGATTTTCCTGACAGACAAGTGAGCTTGTGTTCATTATAGGAGAAGAAAACATGGCTCAGATCCCTGGATAAGTTCCTTTCTTTAGTTTTTATCATCAGACCAGGAGGGTATGAGTAATACATGTTTTGACAAAGATCTAAATATACAAGACATACATCAATTTGGAAAAGTAGTGTTGGAGGGAGGGTGAGATGTATAGCAATGTAGAAATCCCATGACATCTCAGCCGAAACTTAGGCAAATCGCTGCAGAGATAGAGAGAGAACGAGAAAAGAAACAAACAGAACTTAAAATGTGATGATCTCATGTAGTTTTACTTAAGAATTTTCTGAAATAATGAAAAAGTGACAATATTATCCGTCCCCTTGCTAAACTGATTGTAAATTCAATGCTAATGGGCTGTTGGAATGAAGCCTTAGCTTTTATTTTCTTTCTAAAGATAAGTAGGATTTTTCCAGTCCATTTTGAGCATCTTGAACAGATAAAGAATCAACAGGTCACTATTTTATTATTTATGTTTTTTGTTAGTGGTAACTGAGTGACTTTAGATAATTTGTATGTGCTGTTAAAAAAATTCATAGTTTCATAGAATGTTATAACTGCAAGGGACTTCAAATAGCATCTAGCTCAGCAGTTCAAACAACTAGTTAATGGAACAATACAGAGGAATAATATTTTGCTTTCATTTTTATTAACTAATCATGTATCTTTTAAGCAAATAATTTGCATCTAAGCTATAGGAACCAATACTAAATGACACGTATAAATATTATTTATTTTTATTTCTTACCGTCAATCTTTTTATCAAATAGAAACCTAATGCCCAATATTGGCATAGTGGGAGAGATTTTTAAAATAATTCAATGAGACATGAGTTTTGTGATCTCATATTTTAATGAGAAAAGGAATATATTTTAATGGAAATAACATACATTCTCTCAGTATGTGCTTACATATACTATTGGAATTGTTTATATAATATATATGTCATGGAATTTGTTCTTAAATGATAACAATAAGGTACTGTATGTACACATTTTATGTTTATTCATTAATTCTGACATCAAATACTCATTCAATGTCTGCTCTGTGCTTATACTGTGTTAGGTTGTGCATATACTAATGAACAAAAATGTAAGTTCCCTATCCTTAAATGACGTTTCAGCATGAGTGGCAGACAATAAATAAGTAAATCAGTAGTTTAAATAATGTCAAAAAATGATAAATGCTATGAAAAATTATTAAGTAGGGTGGTAAAAGCTCATGGTCAGATACTACTTTATATAAGGGCGTCAAGGGAGCTCATATCGAGGAGGTAACACTTTAAGTAACGGCTTGCATGAAAGAAGGAAGTGAAATTAATTCAGAAGAAATGATCTGAAGGAAGAACAAAACCCCATGGTGCGAATTAGCTTGTGGTGTGAGGAATAGAATAAAGAAGGCAGAAAAGTGATAGGGGACTGGGGTAGAGGCTGCGTGGTCTTTGGATCTTATTTTAGGTATGAGAAACCATAAGGTGATAGAGAACAGGAAAGTAATCTAATACATATTTTTAAAAGATTACTGTAGCTGGTGTGTGGGGCATTATCCAGGAGAGAGAAAAATGGATGATGCAGAAAAGAAGGAAACAATTGCAGGGACAAAGTCCCAAAGTAGGTGAGAGGGGATGGGACCTAGCTCAGTGGAGGGGTCCGCATTAAATAGAACCGAGACTGTTAACCTACTGGAACAGGAGGCTATGCAGAGCACATGAGTAGATTCAGATAGGTAAGTACATTTGATGGTAGGAATATGGAGACATTATCTTCTCCTTGCTTCTTTTTTCCAGTGAAGTAAGAATCTACTTAATCAGCTGAGAATAAGGAAAAATAGAAGTGGTGTTTAAGGTTTAAAGAGAGAGGAGATAATGAGAAATTGTCATCCAAAGAGTTGGAGAGTGAATCAGCTGGGTATATATACATATGTATATTTATACAGACAGTCCATGACTTATGATTTGACTTAGAATTTTTCAACTTTGTGATGGTGTTAAAGCAATATACATTCAATAAAAACGGTACTTTGAATACACATACACCGATTCTGTTTTTCACTTTCAGTACAATATTTGATAAATTACATGTTATAGTCAATACTTTATTATAAGATAGGCTTTATATTAGATGATTCTGCCCAACTTCTGAGCAAGTTTAAGGTAGATTAGGCTAATCTATGATGTTTGGTAGGTTAAGTGTAATTAACGCATTTTTGATCTACGTTATTTCCAACATGAGGTAGGTTTATCAGGACATAACCCCATCATAAGTTGAGGAACATCTGTATATATCTGTAAAATGTACATGTTAAATTAGGTTATCTCTAAGGTAAAGTTGAGATTAGAATGCCAAAGAACCTACATACTGTTTTCAGGCCCTGATGAGCTGTATTTATATGTATTTTATACCATTTCTGACATTTTTTTCCTCACTGTTGATCAAGAGATTGAAATAATCCGCTAAACAAAATTAAAATTATCGAAGGAAAAACTGATATTTTCAGAAATGAAGATACTTAAAGTGGACAAAGTCTTTGCTTCCAAAAGTCTTTGTTTCCAGAAGCATGCTGAGAAGCTAATTGCTGTTTGGCCTCACATGATGAGCCATTTCTCACTCTCATGATATGGGGTGACTGGGGTAAAGAGAAGAAAAGGGTGATGGAGACACTGAAACCTTGCTATCAGAATGTACCACATTTATTCTGTTTTAAATGTCTGTTTATGTATTTTTTTCTCATTTTTCACTGTACAGAAAAAAATCCTTTAGAAGAGCAGTAGTAATACTTGGCATGTGTTAGAGCTACAATTCAATGCCTTTCTAAGAAGCTTGACATTGAGACCTGTGGCACCAATTTTGGTCATTCTGTTTTATAAAGTGCTGTCAGCTCAAGGAAATTAATGAGTAATGCTGTAATAAGACAATCTTAAGTGGATTAATAATATAGGATTTTGGGGAGAATTAAATGTGATAATGTATGTAAAGCATGTAACGTCAGGCACATATAAAATGCTCCAAAAACCATATCTATCGTTATTATTATTACATTTTTGTGTTATTGAAACATCTGGATAAATGTCATGAGGTGTATTTTATACATAAATTTATCTCTTGGAACATAGACTGACATAGTTTATTATGGCAAAGCTTTAGATATAGACTCATACCTACATAAAATAAGACCTCTGATGAATGGGTCATATCTTGGAAGTTCTTATAAACCAGTACTACAACCAATAACACAATTTACTAAATACAGATTAACTATTTTTATTTTTTTAAAAAATCTCCTCATGATAACTACTATGTTTTAGTCATTTGAAAATAGTTGAGCTCTATCTGGTTACATAGATGTTTAGTCAAACTGCAAAGTCTGAGGAAACCATCTCCACAATACTGCCCTCACTTCTAACACTGGCCATAATTTCAGGGGTTCTCAAGGCCACCCTCATTTCAGTTAAGCTGGCTACAAACTCAGACATTCCCAGGACCACCTTCAGATTTAATGATTCACTAGAATGACTCACAGAACTCAAACTCTGTATTTACGATAACAGATTTATTACAATAAAATGATAAAAATCAGAATCAGTAAAAGATAATGACATGTAAGTTGAAGTCTAGGAAGGTCGAGCCCAAAATTTCTGGCTATTCCCTCTGCATGATGTCCTGGATGGCATTACATCCTCCTTGCTATGATGTGGACCAATACACAAAGGATATTGTCAACCAGGGAAGCTCACCTGAGCCTTTGGTGTCCAGAGTTTTTATTGGGGCTTGATCATAAACTACTCTTGTGGCCCAGTCTCCTGGAGGACAGACTGAAGCTTTTACAGTCTCAGGTTGCTCTGAAGGTTAGAACTGATGTGTCATGGCTCACAGTTTCCATAAGAAATCACACTGTCACACTGCCAGTGGCCAAAGCCCCCAGGCAAAGACATTCCTTTTAGGCAACCAATTCCAGGAAGGCTAGACATCACAGTAGCTGAGAGCAAAGGCAAGATTTTTCTTTGGGTAAAATTAATTATTCCTACCCAGTGGTTTTGTCACCAACTAGCAATACTGTTAGGTTTGTTTGTTTCTTTCTGGTTTTTGTTTGTTTTTACAAATTAAAAAAATAATAATTTTGTTTGGTTTTAGAATCAAATAAAATATTGAGAGTTCCAAGTCTAAAAAAATAATGGATACAGAGAAGTCTAGCATCTATTTCTGACACTCTATTCTGTCACTCTTCTATAGGTGATTTTAGGTTTATTTCATAGCTTATCTTTAAACTTTTTTTAGTATAAGAAAGCATGTAAAAGAATCTGCATTCCTCCATATTTTTAGGTAAACAGCAGCTCCAGTACAATTTTCTGGAAGAAGTTATTCCATTTTACAGATTTGTAATACCACCTCTATCACATCTATTATGTCTATTATATATGTAGGTCCTTCTACATACACAATTCTGTTCCATTGGTCTATCCAACACCAATAGCACCTTGTCCTCATTATGACAGCTTTATGATAAAACTTGATAGCTGGTAGGGAAAATTCTCTTTATTTTTCCTCAAGGATATTTTGGCTTTCCTTGGTGCCTTTGGAATATTTGTTTTACATTTTAGGTTCAGCTTACTGAATATCTTTAAAAAGTGTCCTGATATTATCAACAGGACATTACATGTATATCAATTTTGTGAGAATTTACATCCTTAAAATGTTGTCTTTCAATCCATGAATATACTATATCTGCTCATATAGTTAGAGCTAATTTATGAGACTTTTTTCATAGAGCTTTATAATTTTCTCCATAATGGTCTTAACACATCTTTTGTTAAATTTGCTTCCATGCACTTCACATTTTTGGTGATTCTCTAACAGTTGGTACCCTAAATAGCAGCTTTCTTAAAATTTTGATTTCCCTTTTGTGGTTAGTATATAGAAATGACATAGGTTTTAAAAATATTAATTTATTTTATTTTATTTATTTATTTTTTTGAGATGGAGTCTCACTCTATTGCCCAGGCTGGAATGCAGTGGCACGATCTTGGCTCACTGCAACCCCTGCAGCCCAAGTTCAAGCAATTCTCCTGCCTCAGCCTTCTGAGTAGCTGGGATTACAGGCACCTGCCACCGTGCCTGGCTAATTTCTGTATTTTTAGTAGAGATGGGGTTTTGCCATTTTAGCCAGACTGGTCTTGAACTCCTGACCTTGTGATCCGCTCTCCTCAGCCTCCCAAAGTTCTGGGATTACAGGCGTGAGCCACTGCACCTGGCAAAAAAAATATTAATTTCATAACCAGCAAATTTGCTTACATTTTTCTGATATATTCTAATAATTTGTTATAAAGTATTTTTTACTTACAGGGTACACAATCGTATCATTTTTTGACAATGATAATAATTATTTCTTTTTAAATTCTTATATCATATTTTTTCTTGTTAATCTGCACTGGCTAGGACTTCAAGTTCTTGACCTGAAGAGCATTCCTTTCTTGTTTTGAATAGATTGTAATATTTCATCATTTTGATTTTTGTGCGTGTGTGTAGATTAAAAAAGAAATTCTCTTTTATTTCTAGGCTGCTAAGAGTTTTTTTTAAGTATAAATCGATAATAGATGTTGAATTCCCTGATTTCTTTGCCTCCACTAAAAATCATGTCTTTTAATACATTCAGTAATTAATGTTAATTGATTGGTTAATTAATTGATTTGTTTTCTTGTCTCAAGCTAACCTTGCTTAAATTTAGAATTATCTTTTCGTATGATAATTTTATTTAGTCATGAGGTTATTGTCTTTTTACACATTGCTGAATTTGTTTTGCTAATATTTCGTTCAGGAATTTTGCATCTTTATTTGTAACAGCCTGTATTTTCCTTTTTCAGCACTGTAAATATTAGGCTTTGATATCAAGGTTGTGCTAGCTTCATAAATGTGTTGGGATCATTTTATTTTCTATTAATGGAAAATTTTTATATTTGTATGACTTGTTTCCAGAAAGTTTGGATTTAGAGTTTTCACTGTGGGAAAATTTTTATGGATACTGAGAAATGTTTTGTTAAAAAGACAAAAGAAAAGGTAGGCAACCTACTGTGTTCACTGTAATAATTATTCTTATGTCTCAAGCATGTCGGCAGTTTTAAACAATGTGAAAGTATAAAACAATGTAAAAGTGCACGGCACAGTTCTGGCAAATGGTACATGAATACATGAACTATGTAAAAATGTATTAATTTTTCCTTTCTTTTTTTTTTGAGACAGTCTCACTCTGTCGCCCAGGCTGGAGTGCAGTGGCGCGATCTCACTGCAAGCTCCGCCTCCCGCGTTCCCGCCATTCTCCTGTCTCAGCCTCCCGAGTAGCCGGAACTACGGGCGCCGCCACCGCGTCCGGCTAAGTTTTTGTATTTTTAGTAGAGACGGGGTTTCACCGTGTCAGCCAGGATGGTCTCGATCTCCGGACCTCGTGATCCACCCGCCTCGGCCTCCCAAAGTGCTGGGATTGCAGACCTGAGCCACCGCGCCCGGCTGAGTTTTTCCTGTCTAGTAGTAAGTTTCTAAGCTTCTGTGGCACTTGTTGGGGGTTTTAGTCATATCCCTAGTTTTTCCGGAATCTCAGAAGGACAAGGGATATTTTTTAACAGTTGTATCTCCTTCCTGCCCTGTTAACGTGCCTCACCGATAGTATGTACCTTGTGGGATCTCCTGCCTAGCTTAGGAGAGCCTGTTTCTCACCGGGCAGTCAGAAACTAACTAGGTGGAGGCATGGTAGTCATCCTCAGTGTCAACGTAAAAGGACTGAGCAATGGAGCCTAATATGACATACTAGTTCTAGTGGAATAAAAGCAGAGTGGGATTTTGAAACCTGGGTTCCATTTCTCGCTCCGACCCTGTGTGATTTTGGCCCAAGCATTTAATTTTTGCCAGCCTTGGTTTCCCTGTGTTGAAATGTGGGGATTGGAGGTTTCCCTGTGTTGAAACGTGGGGATTGGAGGTTTATCTAAAATTCCTTCCAGGTCTCAGACTCTGATTTCTCTCACTGAGTCTAAGGTCTGATGTGCCACTACTTTGGCAGTTTGGGCTGACATAAGCATTCTTTTCTTTTCGCTCCCCATAAGTTAACTTTTGGAGCTGTTTGGCTATTGTGACTGCTGAGTTTCTCCCCAGGGAATGCTCTATTGCCTTAGTGAATTCATGATTCCTACATAGACTGTGAATAGAGAATGATATTGCTGAAAGCAGTAAGTGGTTTTGTTGTTGGCATGAACAAAAAGTTTCACTTTTCTTCCTCCTTCTCTAACCTTCACTCTCTATTTTTCTATTTGGCTCAGCAAAATGTTGTAAGCATCAAGCATATCTTTTGCTTTAGAAATTGAGAATGCAAGATATACTAAGGTATAATAGCACTGGGGACAAATGGAAGGGGCCAATGACTGGGAGAAGGGGTGGATTTCATCAGCGGCACGATAGAAGCACCATTTAGAAGCGGAAAATTACAAATATTTTTATGTTGGCCTCTTTTCTGATCCCACCCTTGACAGGTCTGTGCCATTGCAGTGGGTGCTGCCACTGTCAATCTCTGTCAAATTCTCTCCGTTGTCCTGTGAACAGTGGAAAATTAAAAAGAGGAATGGGCATGCTATCATGAGCTCTAAAAGGAGAAGTATTTCTCTGTTAATCAAAAGATGCTGAATATTAGAACTATCAGAGTACATAGAAATCTGTGTGTGTGTGTGTGTGTGTGTGTGTGTGAGAGAGAGAGAGAGAGAGAGAGAGAGAGAGAGAGAGAGAGAAAGAGAGAGAGGCATTGCCCTCTGCAGAAGAGAGAGCACTGAACTGCTTGGGGGTCAGCCAGGTTTCAGGCCAGTCCTGGCTTCGTGTACCCTTAAGGAAATACTTCCTTCTCCTTAGAATCTTAACCATATATAATGGGATTGTCGAATTAGGTGATCTCCAAGCTCTGGGGCTAAGCATTTCTGATGTAATATTTTTTAACTAAAAGTTAAATAATGTGAGATGTCATCTTAATTCCAATTGTCACTGAACACACAATCTCTTTGTGTTATTAACAAAATAGATATGAAAATTCTGCTCCTCCCATCCTAAAAGTTGTTTTGTGCTTTTGAGAATAAAGGTCTGTTTTAAATCCATTTTTCTGTCTGTACTCATAACATACAGTGGGATTATAAGGAACTGAGCAGAAATCCTAACTCCTCCACTTTGTGTGAATATGGGGAGATGACTGAACTTCTCTGAGCCTCATTTTCTCAGAGTAGAATAATCTTAGAGGTTTGCTGTTAGAATTAGACAAGATAAAATATTCATTGCTTAGGAAAGGTCTTAGTTAACAGAAGTGGATAGAATAAATGGTAGTCATTATTATTTCTCAAATAATCAAATTATTTTTTGTTGTAAAGAATCTGAGTCTCGGGTTCATGTGACTTTCACAGAGGGCCCCACGGTGACTCAGTGGTTGAGGAGGGGCTGCATCCATCCCTGAGGTGCACTACATGTATACTAGATCCCACTTTCCAGGTGTGGACCAAGTGTGTTATCTTCCTCACCTGGCTGTATGTTATTACCAGTCTGCTGTAATTATTTGTGTGGCTTCCTTCATATCCATTAAAAAATGGTGGTTAATAATCCACCATCCCTGCTAAAAAAAAATTCTCTTTGAGTTTTATTTGGATGAAGTTTTGTTGGTTAAAATATGAAGACCTAATTTGTATCATCATATTTAAATAAAGTAAACTAGATGACAGAAAATATAAATGAACATTTTAAACAATTTTAGAGCATAGGAAGGGATTGATATTTTAGCTTCTTTGTGTGTGTGTGTGTGTGTGTGTGTGTGTGTGTGTGTGTGTGTTGTGGGTGGAAGGATATATTTATTGGCCCAGTCTACAGATGTGATTAAACCTGAATGTTTGTGGTTTGGCTAGAGAAGGGAATAATAAAGGAGAGGATACCAACCTGTCACCAAGGCTAAGCAAACTATTCACCCTGGCAAGTGGCCCCTTCAGAAGACGCTTTGGTGAGCACTCCAGTGGCTGGATATTAGCCTCTCATTTCTCTTGTAACAGTGGATGCTTTCATGTTTCTTTTTCAGCTAGAAAATGACTTGTTATGGCCCTTGAAATTATTTCTCAACTGCAAATTTTGCCACTGGAAAAATATCTAGAAAATATTATAAAATTATCCATGTTCATAGGATTCCTAAGATTTTTGTGGTTCCTAAGATTATTATAGACTAAAATGATTCTAGAAGTTTCAATTAGATGTTGATTCCTCATTTCTTAAGCCTATGGAGTCCACAAAATGTGAGTTGTTATAAATCCTTAAGAATATCTCTGTTCAAAGAAAAAACCCTGAAAAATTGCAAATTTGAGGATAACATACTCTTTCTTTAAAATTGAAAATGTAAATCATGTTTTTAAAATTTCAACAAGTTTAAATTGGACATTTACTTACCATTCATTAGCTTCCTGCCTGCATGTATGCATATATGTATGTATGATGTATGTATGTATGTATGTATGTATTCATTCATTCCTGAGTCACAAACAATGCTTTGGAATTTATAGTGTGCGTAGTTTCAAATCCTGTTTGGATATATGAGGAGTATCATACATCTACTTGGCAGTCATGAATAGAACTGACACGTGAGAATTAGAAAGTGATATAAAACACATTAGAATATACATACAGAATAATTCAAAGAAGAGAGCTAAAAGTGTGTGCTGGATGTTGGTAGAAAAGAGAAAAATGAGAATTTGATTCATATTGTGATGAGAGAATAATGAAAGATGCATACTTTCTTATATTTAAGAGTTACTAAGAACAGTCTGACTAGAATAAAGGTTTTAGGCTGAAGAAAAGCAGCTATGGAATCACATTTTTGGTGATTTATATCAGAAATACAAATTCTAAATGGGAATTATTGAAGGCTAAAAAATAGAGAAAAAATGCTAAAAGTGGTATTTTAACAAAGCATTGTGCAGGATGATGTGCCGAAGGATTTTGGTTTTGGCTCTCTCTTTTTCTATTAGTTTTTAATTTCATCAAAATTATGCATGGAAATAGTTTAACGTGGCAAATATTCTACAAAGCTCTAATCCTCTAGACTTCTTACTTCTATTCTGTTTCTTGGGAGAAAACATGTTCACACTTTTAAATTCAGATTCTTTTTGTTTACCTATCTCTAAATAACATGCTTCTATTGCTATGTTCTGATTTTTCAGACACCTATTTCCTGTCTTCCCTTTCTTCTAATGTGGCTATTTGAAACGGTTTCTTTTTTTTTTTTTTTTTCTTTTTTTCCTGAAGCTTTTCTCTGCCCTGCTGTTTCAGATTTTCAAAGGCATTATGTGGTGTGGATCTATTTTCATACGCTGTGCTGGACACTTGGTAGACCATTTATGCTGGAATTTTATGTACTTCGGTTCTGGAAAAAAATGTTGCAATCATGTCGTTGATGACTTCCTCCATGTATTTTCTTTCTCCTTGGGTCTTTTGGTTATTTGGAATTTTCCTTTAATTTTCTTATTTTTCATGCCTATTTTACATGTTTTATCTTTTCCTCTGCTTTCTAGGAGATTCCTGTGGCTTTATCTTTGATCCTTCCACATTTTTTTTCCATTTATGCTCTCTTGCTTTTAATTTTCAAAAGCCTTTATTTATTCTCAAGCTTCCTTTATAGATGACATTCTTTTATTCTTTTGTAGTTGTAACGCCCTTTTTTTTTTTTTTTAATCTCTCTAGGGTATTAATGATAGTTTTAAAGTTCTCTTTTTCTGCCACAGTTTTTGTTACATGTGGCCCTTTTCTGTTTGTCTTGGCCTCCTGCTTTCCCATCAGAGACTTTTCTTAAATGTTTTAGCAGCCAACTCAGATTTAAGGAGAAATACGGAATTTCAGTCTGAAGACTGAGCTGATGGGCAAAGCTTATCCTCTGGGTTTTCACTTTAGGATCTCCTGGCTGGGTGCCTTGTTAGGCAACAAAAATCACAGTTTCTTAAGTCTTTTGGGCTGCAAAATAGGTGACTCAGTTTGATGCTTTCTATGTGAAAATCTGGATGACCGCATTCTCAGATCCAACAAAGACAGGGCACTCAACCTTCAGGTATCCTGAAGCACACTATCTTAATCTCCCCAGTTATAATGTGGAATGCTTACAATTCCCAGTCAGTAATCATCAGCTTGTTGCCTCCAAAAATCTACAGCTTTATTCTTCTTCCAGAGTTAGGAAGGGCCGTGGCCCAACTGCACAGAGTCATGATGGGGATCTGCCCACCTTATTATTTTGTTTTATTTGGAATTTGATCCTTCCACTGTTTTTTTTATTTATGCTCTCTTGCTTATTAATTTCCAAAAACCATTATTTATTCTCAAACATTCCTTATGGATTACATCCTTTTATTCTTCTGTAGGTGCAACACTTTTAAATTCTATCTAAAGATATTAATGATAGTTTTAAAGTTCTATTACCAAATTTCTAATCAATCTTGCCATTTCTGGCCCTGCCTTCAAGCCACTTCCAGAGGAACCCTTGTGCTGTGGAATTCTGAATGTGTCAAGAGTTCTGCAATGTTAAGTAGGTTGCTTTTAGGCTTCTCTATTCCTGGCCAAGAGCTCAGCCTTTTTATGTCTTCTATGTTATCTACTGTTCTATTATTTTCTTTCTAGCTCTCCACATTTTGTTGCTATTGAGTTTTAATCCAGTATCTTTATTCTTATGGTTTATGGCTTTAAAAATCTCTTTTATTCTCATGAGGTTTGGAAAGCAATTGGGGGCAAATATGAATGCTAAATTTTTTCTGCCTTTAACCAGAAGTTTCCATCAGATTTTGCCTTTATTTTACTTGTGTGGGAATATTAGAGCCAGAGCAGATAGAAGTTGATAAAAGAAATAATAAGTGAAGAGGATTTAGAATAGAGAGGTAATGACAATAGATGTTTTCAAAGGAAGATTTAATAGAATATATTGACTGACTTGGATGGAATAAATAAAGAAAAAAGTCAAGGGTGATGCCAGGATGTTAAGTTGGTTGACTAGAATAATGGTGGTGCTACTGCCAAAAAATAATACAGTAGGATTGGGAATCAGGTTTAATAAAAGATAACCTGAAAGATCATGTGTGCATTATTTTTTGAAGTAAATACTGATTCACTTAAGGTGCAGATTTTTCTTCTGCTAATTTTAGTTTGTGTTCTATTAAGATTCAGCTACAACAACCAAACCTGCTCCAGCTAGTTTAAGCAAAAACAATTTTAATATGGGGAATTAGTAACTACACAATTATTAGAGGTACTACAGAAGAAGACTCTATGTTGGATGTCCAGGAGTAACTTTCAGAATAAGATTGTTGAAATACCATGTCAAGAGAACTGCTTCCTCTCCTGTAGTCATAGATCTGTGGAATCAAGAGGCAATCACAGGAACCCGAGTTCAGAAACCCACAGCCATAGGTGTGGTCCAGTGATCAGGATATTGCTGCTGCCACAAATGTGTCTCAAACTCATAAAAGGCCAGACATAAGAATGCTTCTGTAGACACAGCATCTTTATAACTAACTGGTCCTTTGTCGCTCCTTGCTTCATAGGAGTAGCAGCCAAAATAGCAGCAAAGCTGTCCTTTTTAACATTTACCTTCCAAATCTTTTGCAAGTGTATATCATTAATAGAACTTAATTACACATTCAATACTCTAGCTGCAAGGGAGTCTTGAAAAAGTCATTTTTAGCTTCCCAGCCTCTAAAGTAGAGGGAAGTATGATGAAAGGATGTTGGAATGAATGCTGAGTGTGAATTAATAATATAAAACAGAATCATACTCTTTCTTTACTCAGTGTACATAAATATTACCAAATGATAAAAAAGAAACAACCCGGTCCCACATTAATGCAATGTATCCATTGTACAAGTGAATAAGTACTTAACTTCTCACCTGAAGAGAGACCTATGTGCCATTAATTGTGAGTCCCTCTCAGCAATGTTTATTTCTTTTTTGGTTCAATCAGATGCTTGCCTTGGTGTTCTATAAACTAAGGACTAAATGAGAAATTTATTATACATACAATATAAAAAATAAGTGTAGAAAGGGAAATTTAAAATAAGTTAATGTTCATCAGTATAAACAAAAGAGAGAGAGAGAGGAAGAAAAGTTAACTAACAAAGTCTATTACTGAAACCAGTTACTGAACTGTAATTGATAGCTAGAACTTCCTTCCTCTGCTATGCTTTAAATAATCAGTCTTCTCTCAACTAGTACTTCAGCTAGTTAGTTTCTTGAATGAATGAAGAGTCACTCAACGCTTCATTCTTGAGGAGATTCTTGGTCATCCTTCCAGTATGCTTCAGGCTTCTAATCAATTTTACTATTAGGCATAAAAGTGTTGGGGTATCCCTAAATAATCCCTTGCATATAGACACAAGCTTGTCCCGTTGTCTATCTTATTTCCTCTTGTTGATTAAGATAAAACTCTTCAGTCAATATAGTAACCTAATTTTTTTGCCTGTTGTTTAAATGACAAGAGGAAATGAGGACGACAGTTTCAACATCCAATTAATATTTATATCCTTCCCAAGAAAGAAGCATTCTTCCTTTAGTGATGAATACCTCTAAATCATAAGAGCCCAAAGTTGTAGTGATGAAAAGCAAAACTCTTGCAAGTGATTCATTAGGTAAAATAGCGTGAGGAACCACATACCTACTTCTACCAGTTGGTTCCCAAATTCATGCATTCTCAGTATGGGAAAAATGGCATCATATGTAGTCACAGGTTTAGAGTATATTCCATATCATATAGGCATCACATAGGCCAGTGCCAAGTTTGCAACTATTCGTTCTCTAGCTGGTACCACAATTAAGTCTTCAGTAGGCTAATTACACAATTCTTTAAGTATAGCTGCTTCCAAACGATGGGGTACATAAAAAGACCAATGAATCCCGTGTCGATCCACTGCTTTACTGTCTTCCTGTATATTCTGTATAATGACTTTTCTGTTATAATGAAAGGATATAGGCATAAAAAATAATACGTAAAATAAGACCATGGATGCTGGGCTTGTATATGCAGATCAGGCAGGGCAGAAAAATTATTTCTGTTCTCTTCCAGTAAGGAATAACTTCTAGCCCTTCTTTGGGGTATAGGTCCAGTGTTATTAATTAGCAGGAACTGGTGCCATGTTGGAGGTTTAGGATTGATTTCTGATGCTGGAAGACAAGGTATCTATTCATTTCCAGGACAGCTTTCGGGAAGGTAAATCATTGTGGTTGAGTGTGTGTGTACAGCAAGCCCTGCTACTGTAGCCAGCAGTTCATGGATACTTTGAACAAGCCCTCAAGCAGTTATGGGACAAAGCTGATTGGGAAAAAGTTTTGAAAAAATGCTTGCCAAAAAGTATCTGCTCCTCGGCAGTGGATGTCCTTGGATGACAATTCATAAAACATACAAATATTCTCAAATTCTGGGGCAATTCTAAGAAGTATATCCTATCTTTTTCTGAGATTCCTTTATTATTTCATTCAATATATTTTTTAAAATTTTTATTTTTGTGGGTACAAAGTAGAAGTATGTATTTGTGGGTTACATGAGATATTTTGATTTGGGCATGTAATGTGTAATAATCACATCAGGGTCAATGGGGGTATCCATCACCTCAAGCATTTATCTTTTGTGTTACAAACAATCCAATGATACTCTTTTAGTTATTTTAAAATGTACAATTAATTATTTTTGACTATAGTCATCTCATTGTGCTGGCCAATAGTAGGTCTTATTTATTCTTTCTATCAACAAATGTTTTCAAGAGTATGTGATATGCTAAGCATTGTTAGCACATGGGATACAGTAGGGGACAAAATGTTGGCATTATGGTATCATCAGCGCTGCTCCAGTCTGTTCCTTCTAGTCCTTGATCATCTGTTAGCTACTGATCAAAGATCAATATCCATCTCTACCTCTAGTCATATCTCCTTCCAGGTAAACTGAGAAAGCTGATATGCCACTCAAATTTCTGTCCACTAGAAGATTCTCCTTTTGCAGGCCTCAATATAGCTTTTAGGGCTGCTAATGTGTATGTAACTTCCTCGTGCAGAGATGAGCTAATTAGCCCAGTGGCTAACAGCCCAGGGCTGATTTGAGCACAAGATGGAGTCTCTGGTTACTTAAGGGGGGTGGTATGACATATTTTTCTCACTTATCACAAAGGGAATCATGAAAGAATGTTTGAGTGAATTAGCACAAAATCATCAATGCTCACAAACACATGCACCCAATGGTCATTTTATACTGATGTTAGGTTTGTTACTTCAGTTTTATATATGAAGTGATATGATGGAAAGAGCAATAAACTGAGTCAGATGCCTTAACTCATGGTCTTTATTTCACTAGTGATTTGCTAAGAAACTTGATTAACCCCGATCCTTTGTTTCTTCTACAAAATAAAGATTGTAGCATTTGACCTATTTCTTAGGATCATAGTGAAGTTAAGTTATGAAAATGCTATAAAGTATATCACATAACATGTAAAAAATACATGTGTACAACTTACAGCAAATACGATTGTCAAAATGTTATTGCCTAAATATCTAATAGTGGGAGAAAATTAAATAAATATAAGTAGATAATTATGTTTTCAGGGAATATTTAATAACTTGGGATATTTCTATTAAGCAATGTTATATGAAAATCTATCCAGGAAGATTGAATTATGAGCCAAATTATAAACAGAAGAAAAGTTACAAAATTTTAACCATATTAAGAATTGCTTACAATTTTTAAAACTATTTAAAACCACAATATTTAAAACTATTTTAACAATAGCTTTTGAAGAACTGTTGGGTAGAAGAATTATGGGTGAAGTTTGTTTTCTTCTTATTTTCCATATATATAGATAGATACAATTTGCAAGTTGAATTTTACAGTCAGAGAAAAGTCATTTAAGATAACATTTCAGTGCAATTTGTCCATTTGGTAGAAGTAACAGGGTTACGAATATACTGTCAAAGGTGTACTTATACTTCACCAAAATTTGAGAAAAACTGCATATTAAGCTTATTTTTCCTCTATGTTTAGAGAGTAGATTATCTTAATGATTAATTACAGAGGATAGAAAGGAGCAGTACAACCAAGCCTTCCCCCCTACTTTCATTTTCTAGAGCTGGGTCTTCTAAGTTGCCGAGCAATAACTCTAAGAGATCAGTATTACCATATTCTCCATTTTCTGGATGAGAAAATTGAGGCACAGAGGATCAATAACTCATCCAGATTTAAATCGAGATCACAAAGCTAGTAAGTTACATAGATGGAATTTGAATCCATGTGGCTGTATAGTCTAAGGTTTTCATTGTTATGTTGTAGGGCATGTTGCCTCTCTTCCTATCTTCAACATCCATTTCTTGAGTATTTCTTAGCTCTAATAAATCTTAAGTAAGTCCCTGTGCTTAATTGAGTTTTGTTAATATAACCAGATAAACATAAGCAGATATGTCAAAATGCATCAGGATAAGTTAATGCAGGTATGAATGGAGTCATGGAGGAGTTGAGAGGAAGATGCGAGTTCTCTTGGGGACAAAGGGGAGGCATTAGGTAAGGCTACACAGAAGATGTGACATTTGATCTGGGTATTGAAGAAAGAGAAGCAGCTGGCTAGGCAGAAAAGGTGGACAGGGCAAAGTGCTCTACTGACACCTCAATGAAATGGCCTGTGTGTTATTTTTATATTCTCCATATTGGGCAAGGTGGCTATTAACATGGTAAGTGAGCATTCAAATAACTCACGTTTGTAGGCAAGACAAGACTAGAGATGGAAATCTAGGCCTAAAAACTTTTCTGGGAGTGGAGCAGGATGATCTTATATATTTCTTTCTGTGGCCAAGAAATGCTGATGTTGATCTATGAGCTGTGTATCCTCCCTGGATCATCTTATTCCTATAAGGCCAACAGAACATGCTCTGCCAGTTTGTAAATCTCTCAAAAGCTTTGGACTTGTAATTTTGAATTAAAGTGAAGCCTTTATTTACTCTTGGAAAAATATAATTTCCCATTCAGTCTTTTTTAAGGAGTAAGAACACAGCTTTACAAAACCAAATTTTATTAGACGTAAAAAATAAGCGAAGCACAATTCTGATGAATGAAGAAAAAAACCCCCAAAAGTTGTAGAGTATAATTTGTTAAACTAAAAATTAACTTAACACGCTGAGGCAAGGCATTTATCACAATTTACTTGAGGTTTTATTGAATCTGTATTTAAAATTGAAACCTTCATCAGAGTCAACACTCAGGATGGATATGTCTGTCCCAGATATTCACTGTAGCCAATGAAAACAGGAATTACTTTCTATGCTTACTGATTACATGCTTAGAATGTGAGCGACTGCATTTACAGTAACTAAAGGAAGACATAGAGATATTTGTTGGCTATACCAAGGTTTATGAAAATCAAAAATACCATTTATGGTTTCTACACTTATATTATGTTGTCAACAGAAATATGTGAACTTGCAAATCATACATCTAAACTTGATTTTTAGTGATTCGTATCTTTATATGTTAATAGCATGGTAGTGCTATGGACTTAGTCCAAAAAATCAAGTGTTTCATTATGTTTTACTCTCACTACCCTGGGACAAAGTCGGCTTATGTTAGTGAGGTTTTGGAAACAAGATTATAACAGTGCCTTGGAAACTGATCTCAAAGTACTGGCTTAAACAACTGAGATCTTGTCTGGAGAGTGTATTATAAAATTATTAAAGTGATTGCTGTAAATTATTGTGGACTGTCATAAAGAATGTGGTGTATTGGTATGTTGGAACACAGCTGAAAGCAAAACAAATGTCAGGGTTTCTAAGGAAGTAGTACTGGCTTCGAGCGAAAGGATTAGAGGATTGGAAGAGGCCCTTGTAAAGGACTGTGATACAGTTGTAGAAACTTGCCCTAAGAAAATAGTTAAAAAGAGAGTGAAAGAAAAAAAAAGATTTTAATGTAAATGTTTCTTGTAACTTTATTTATATTAACAAAAATATACTTTTTACTGATTGAATCTTGAGCCAGTTCATAACTCACAGTCTGCTCTACCTGACCTCAGTGTTCCCTGCACACCTGACATCTCAGCTAATGATGTCTAAGACTGAATAATCAATCATTAGTCACTTGCCCCTCCCCTGTGCCAGCTAAATTATTCTGTATGCATTTCTTATTCTAGGACAGTAGGCTCTCCATTCCCCTTGAACTTCTGTTTGAATTCCTGGAATCATCATGGATGTCATTAATTACTTGTCGGATGCATTCATTGGTCTGTCTTCACAATGTTGACTCTTTTCCATTCATCCCAGTGGTGTTCTAGTTTATTTCCTCCCCACCTTTTTCATTCTTTTATAATCGCCTAGTAACTTGCCTTCCTGCCTTTAGGATCCCTGCCCTTTACTACTTCCTAAACCTCAACTTCAACTCTTCTCGACATGTTGTCACAAGTTCTTAAATTCCATCAGTATACTGATATTAAATTCCATGTTCCTGCAAATATCACTGAGACACTGGAACAAACATCCCAGTGAGTTCTCTCATCTACTGTTCCTCCACCTAGACCTCATCTACCTTTTCTATTCTATGCCTCCATGTGTCCAGACCCTGGACGCTTGAATGCATCTCATACTCCAGCCTCATCTCCACAGCATTTCCTTAAAAGCCCATTGTTTTCTTTTTCTTATTTTTCCTCTTTTTATACAACCCTGTCAACTGTTTTCTTTCATATGTGCTAGTATTATGACAATTTATTTTGGTCTGAACCACGACTGGTTAATTGTTCATATATCTTTGTCTTCCTTAGTGGGTTATACGCTCATTGAAGGTATGGATCTTAACATTTCTCATCTATAACTTTATGCTTACACCTCACCCAAAGAAAAATATAAATTTTCTGCTTATAATAGATCTTAAAGCATATTTGTTGCCTTGTCAAACACAATATGTTATTAATATCTAGTTTTAGATAATTATAACTTTATATAACCTATGTAAACTAAAAGATTAATTGTTCACATTTGCAATTAAATGAGTTAGTTGGGAGTGATGGGAGGGTGTCAACATTTATTATGAACAAGCTATGTGCCCATCACTGATGTAGTGCTAATCTGTTTAATGGATTCAGCTGGTCATTCAAATGTTTGCATTGTGAGTTTACTATGTCCTGGGCTCTGCATCAAGAGCTAGGGATAGAAAAATAAATAAGATACAGTTCTACCCTCAGTAATCTGACAGTGTAGTTACAGGGAAGGAAAATAAAAGTACCAATCTTAGTATTGTACAGTAAGTAATATAGTAGAGGAAAGCAGAGGATGCATGGGACACACAGGAGTGATCGAACATGAAGGGAAAGCTTGCTCAGGGCAGACTGTTTATTCTAGGTAGAGGCAATGGAGAAAGCATCAAAACAAGATGTTGGCATTTGGATTTTATAAGAAGTTATATAGTTCCATGAAAGAGAGAGAGAGAGAGAGAGAGAGAGAGAGAGAGTGTGTGTGTGTGTGTGTGTTGGTGGAAGTTGATAGAGTTTGGTGATGCAAGAAGCCTGAAAGAAGTTAGGACTGAGCAATGGAGTTATTGATCTAAGAGTTTGAATTTTGTTTAGAAGAAAATGGGAAGTCACCAAAAGTTTTGAGTGAGTAAATGACATAACTAGAATATTGAGAAAGTACATTCTATGGCCTTTGCATATATTATCTCATTTAATCCTCTCCTTACCAGATAGATGACATTTATCCCTGTTACAAAAGAGGAAAGTCAGCCATCTTTTATTTCCATTCCTTTCAGGGCTGTCTGTCTCTCATCATTTACCTCTCTGCTTCCATGTCACCTGCTCAAAAAGAGTTTATCTGACAAGTTAATCTAAATAGAGCAAGGAGTACTGAAACAAAAGAGGGGATGGGATTTTAAATAAGTTGGCCAAGATAGGCCTCATTGAGAAGCTGACATTTGGGAAAATGTTAAAGATGGCAAGAGAATTCATCATAAAGATATCTTGGAGAAGAGCATTCTAGGTAGCGGTATCCGCTTGTGCAAAGGTCCTGCGTCAGGATTATGTTTGACTTATTTGAGGCACAACTAAAAGAATGGAGCTAGAGTATATTGTATCTGCTAGTAACAGAATCCCTATAGAGAATAGGTTTGCAATGAATATTTTTTGAATGAATAGATGAATAAATAGAGGTCACATATCAGGTTCTCAACTGGTTTGCTCAATCCCGTACCCTTGCCAGTATGTCACCCTGACTCTTGATAATTAATTCCTAGATGAGTGAGATCATTTAAACAGAATTGGCATAGAATCTCTATGAATGGGTATCCATTAAGGATTCTGTACAAAACCATTGATTCTTTATGCGTAGATACGTGTGCCATCTCTGCAGACAAATACCCTTTCGTGTGCCTTTACGAGAAGCAACAGTGACACACAGTGGTTAATTGAATGAATCAGACATGTTCTCCCTCCAGATATCCCAGGAGGTACCCCAGATATTTCCCAGACTTTCTTCCTTTGGAGAGTTGGTTGTCTTGTTAATTCAGACAGGTATTAACTACCCAATATATTCAGCATATCCCTTGTTGTAAGCTGTCAGGCTGTGACACAATATCACATAATGTGACGTTACATGATAATGCCTGAAAAAAAAAAAAAAAAAAAAAACACCCAGACACTTCTTTCAGTGAAATAGTAGGTAGGTAGTCTGAATATTTGGGGTAATTGGCTCTAGGAAGAGCGAGGCATCATTATCCCAGGCTCCCTAGTGAGTGTTAATTAGCCATATTGCTTTATCGTGTGACAAAGAGAACACTACTGGTAGTGCTAAATCTGTAATGACACCTTGGCTTTAGGAGCACAGGTATTTTAAACTGCCTTGACGGACTGACATGTAGGTAATTCTATTCAGAGCCTAGCAGTGAACTCAGAGGGTTGGAACTCCTCGGAGATGCAAGAGTCTGTTGTTGTGATGACTCTGAGAGGTTTCCTTTCCTTTGTCCTACCTGCTCCCCGCCAACCCCAGTAGTCCCTCAACTGGGGAAAGTCATCAGTATTCGAGACGGCAGGCCTGTGTTCTGTCTGGGCTTTAAGAACAATATATTTATGTTTTTGAAGCATCAAGTTCTGCAGACAGAGATTCAATAGCTCTTAACATTTAAGGATGGGCTATGACAGTTAGGAAGAGCTTTCTGGGACCCTGCAAGTCCCTTTAATCCTTTGTTTGCAGTTATGACAGGAAGGCCACTTGTAGAGCAGAAATGTTCTTAAAGGCTGAATTTTGTGGGACCAACAGCCAACAACATTTTCATTATTTATTTTAATAATAATAACACCAAAAATAGTAACCTTGGTAGCAAAGGATAAAACACTAGCACAGTGGTACTGTCCTCTTACCTTGGGAAAGAGATAAATTGTCCTGCACATTAGAAGGTGATACTGCTTATCCTCCACATAGAGGAAATGCCTTATGATTTTCTCTATTTTTATCCCAACTGTGACTTTACGTTTTCCCTTACCACCCATGTCCTCTCACCAGTGTCCTTGGAGACCAAATATGCATACTTAGAAGACAGATGGCCAAGGCTTAACAGCCTAAAGCCAAGGGTCAGAGAAAGACTGATGGGCCTACGATTGCCACTGTAGCCTCAGAGAACACTAAGAACTGGAACTAAAGATTCTAAAATCTGTGTTTTCTGACAGAGCTCCTGAGATGCTGATCTAAAAACACCATTTAATTTTCAACTGCTGAAAGAGGATGTCTTTAAGGGACTTCCTTCATCTTTAATTAAATATGAACTACTTTCCATGAGTTATAAGAAGCTATCCATGATCCATGGATTCAAACATTGAACTGAGTATGCAACTGAGACTGGCATTATCTGTGCATCAGTATAATGTGGGTAGGGGAAGGGAAGATGAAGAAACTCAAAAGAAAGCAAGAGTTATAGCATCCTATGAAGACAGGAAACTTAAATAATCAACTTCCAGCCTTGAACACATCTTTGATGGGGGTAGCAGTGGCATTTGGCAAGAATCTCTTTCTGTCTGTTTTCCGTTTTTGCTCTGCTTAAAGTACTGATGACAATAATAGTATTCATATAATATCTTATGGTTTAATAAATGCATTCTCATATATTAGCTCACTTGCCTCTGATTTTATCAACATAAAATATTTATTGACTCCCCTACTGAATGACAAATCATTTGCTTAATATCTTGCCCCTCTTCATCAGGCTAGATTTATTCTTCTCCCCATTACACTAACTCAATTCAATATTTTCCTGAATCAGAACAACAACAAATGTAGAGTGAAGTTTAAAAAAAATGTTCTAATCTGGTGTTATCTCTTCAACAGCTTATAAATATGAAAGCTCTGACAATATTATTTTGGGGGTGCAATAAAGAGGATAGGAAAGATAGAAAGAGGTATTAAGAGGGAAGAGAGGGCTCCTGTCCAGATGAGAGAGTTTAAGTCCTGGGTTTTATGCTGAGTGAAGGACACTCTTATAGTGACCTTGCACTTTCCTCTTCTGGGGACAGTGTTACAAAACCAACAAGAAGTCTAGAATGTGACATAGTTGGAATTCCTAATTACAATTTTTTTAGGTCCCAATGATTGTCATGTTCTCTACATGTGAAAGTTAAGAATTCCACATTTCCATTTAAAAGATAGTTGTTGGCATGTGGTTACATGGCAAGGTTACACTAATAATACATTTTGATTGGTTGCTACAGGCAGAAGCTCCTGTCATTTATCAGAATTCCTGTTAAGCAGTCATCTTAAAGAAGTAGGTACAAAGGATTTTAATTTGACTTTTTATGGAACCTTCTTAAATAGAACCCTTGAATTTTCCCAAGTGAATGGGAAGACTTCAAAATCATATCAAACACAAATTTTAGTGGTGAAGGCTGTTTTTATTTTATTTTTGGCAGATTGATCTTATTTTGCATAGTGAAAATAGAAATGAATTACTTATGACTAATGTGCTATTTTAGAGCTTGATGGAAATTTAGAAATGATCTGGACTTTTTATAGTGGAAGAATCTGAAGCCCAGAAAGACAAAACAAGACTTGCTCAAACCAGTTCCATAACTAGTAGAAACAGTAAGTGAAACTAGTTCTTACTGTCAGTCAAATGCTTTTCCTGACACGGCATTTAGCCATTCTCAGTTCTTTACAGACTCCTATTGGCCAGACAATCTGCTGGTAGACCAAAACATCTACGATGACTTTCCCTTCCTCTTGCTGGCATCTCCTCGCATAAGGTGTCGCAGTTTCCTGACCCTCAAACACTGGGTGTACCTCTCTGTGAGACACACCCTGACTCCACAGATGGGGTCTTCAGGGTGATTTTTGACCTCTCCAGCCTCTTGGGGTCCTTAATCCTGAGGCTGACTCTTGGCCTGGCTTTACATTTGTGGTCGCTGGCTTTAATCCCTGAAGCTGGGCTAGAAATAGATTTTAAGGGTAAAAAGAGAGTAAATTTTGCTAAAATATTTTGCTATAGCGTCTACTTAGATTCGAGAGTTTTACTGGGAATTCATATTTTAAATTAGGATGGGGAATAGTAAAACTGGAAAGAGAGGATAAATGGAAAAGATGGAGGAAACAGAACTAGATAATTGGAAATCCCATGTTGACAGATCTCAAATAATGTGGACTGATCCATAAAACTCCTAGTTTCATGGAGAACAAGGTATCTGTGTATATGATGGAAACCCATTACCTTTACTAAAACAAAAATGTATGCTGCCATCTAACTGGTAGAGAACTAAACCATCTTTGTACATGAAGAATAGCAAATGTTTATTATCATCTCTTGGGATATTTAGTTGGGATACTGCTTCAAGACTTGGATTTGTAAAACCAGCGCTCTAGCCCAGGGTTCCCCAATTCCCAGGCTGTGGACTGGTGCCAGTCTGTGGCCTGTTAGGAACCCGGCTGCACAGCAGGAGGTGAGCTGTGGGAGAGCAAGGATTACTGCCTAAGCTCCACTTCCTGTCAGATCAGCGGTGGCATTAGATTCTCATAGGGGCATAAACCCTATTGTGAACTGCACATGTGAGGGATGCAGGTTGAGCATTCCTTATGAGAATCTAAAGCCTGCTGATTTAAGATGAAACAGTTTCATCCCCAAACTATTCCTGCCTCCCCACATGGAAAACTGGTCCCTTCCAAGAAACTGGTCCCTGGTGACAAAAGTTTGAATTTATGTCCCTGCTACCAGGTAAATGCTTTAAGATATGGTTGTGGATATCATGGAAAGTATGAAGATGTACATTTTCCAGAATCATATAATTTTTAATTTTTTTTTCCATGGACATTAGTAGCTATTATCAGGTAAAGGTCCTATGAGAATCTGGTACAAGAAAAAAAAAATTCCTACTTGACATGAATAATTTTAGGCCTCATGTATGTAACAAGGCCATCAGGTTGAACTCACTGGGTAGAAACACTAGCAACACTGTGATCTTCAGAAAAAAACATTTTTCTCTAGAATTGTGCCCTGGAATCTTTAGACCTGATTAGTTTATTTCAAGGAAGGATTTGAGGGGGAAAAAATATCTCATTTGCCTGGCAGCATATCATTCCTGGGGGAACACATGTTTACATTTTGCTGAATTAGACAACTCCACAGCAGTTATTGGAGAACTAACGATATATTAATATTGAAATGTAGGCAACCACATGTTGATAATGAGCCCACTTTGTGTCTTGGCTTGCGGAAAAGAATGTGAAAATGCCTTATTCTGTATTATTTTTTCCTTCTGACAGTACTGATACACTGCCGCAGGCAGTCTAAAAATAATAGCATGAGGTTAACTGACAATTGCAGGTATATTTACACTGCTGTTCTGATACTAGCATGCTGCTTAAAAAATACTACTGGAGGTGATACAGTATGTATTCAAATAATTTTTGTATTAGAGGTTAAAAAACTGATAGAAAAGACAAATATTCTTTTAAATGATCAATAGAAATATCTGTGGTTATTTTAATATCTGCTACAAATAAACTAAGATTTTTTCAAAATCTGTGCCCTATGGATTAAGAGCAAGAGATTCCATGAGAATGGTGTCATCAAATGTGCCTCCTTACACACACACACACCCACACACACACACACACACACACACACACCCTCTACAGGTGCATCCACACAGCTGTGTGTGCACACACACCAAACAGTTTAAGTCATGATTTGGAAACCCCCTGAATCTCTAAGGAAGCCTCTTGTCTCTGGGGCATTGAGTCTACCTCTGACATCAATATTGATGACTTTTCTGGACCATTATATTGTTTTGTCTTTGGATATATTTGCTTGTAGGCATCATTCTTTTATTCAAAAATTATTATTGATTAATGTGCTGAATTTTTTCACCATCAAGGTCCACTTTCCACCCCCGTGTTCTTCCTATTGACTGCATTAACGGGCTTGCTGGCCTCTACTTGGATTCAATCAATGAAAGCTACCAGCAGAATATTGGAGTGACTTTGAAGTATGTATTTCTCTGCAGCCACCCCCCATGGGGCTGCAGGCCTGTTCCTCTAACAAACGCTACCGCTTCTTTCAGGAGCCCTTTCCTAAAGCCACAGTTCCCACTAAGTTTCAGGTAAGTCTCCCATTCCCTTCCCACTGGGCAAGATGAGGTAAGAGCTTTCTGCTGTTGCCAGTCTCATATGCCTCATCTCTAGTTTTTTTCTCTTAACCTTGAGTAAGTAATTCTTTTATTGAACCCTCTTCAGTTACCCTGTTTGGGTATGATTTCTGTTTCTCTTGAGTACCCTGAACTGAAAAAGATACTGTGTACAGGGACTACAATAGCCACTGGATTATAAAAGGTCATAAAACCTAGTATTCTCAAGGAACTGATCATAGATAAGGTGGAGTTACACACAGAGCAGTGCGGAAGCACTGACAAAGGCTATCTAAATCAAGTTGGGAGTGGTGCTAAGGAAAAGTTTTTTTTTTTGAAAGAGATGATGCTTGCTGTGAAAACTTTTGTTACTGAAAAATTCAAATACATAAAAATGGAAAGAATATTGTAATAGGCTTCTCAGCTTCTAAGTAACCATTACTCAGTTTCAGTAATCATTAACGCCATCAACTCAAGGCCAATTTTATTTATCTCATCTACTTCCCCATCTCCTCCCCAGATTTGTTTTGAATTTTTTTGTGGACAGCATATAATTACATGAGTATCTCCAAAATATCAGTAGAGTATCACCATCTTCCAAAAAAGCAATGATTAAAGGTTAATACTATTGAATAGTTAGTGCTCAAAATTATCTAATTATATTATAAATGTTCTTTTTTCCAGTTTATCTGAATTTGAATCAGCTCAGGTCCATCTATTATTATAATTGGCCTTTCCTAGTCTATAGGTTGTTTTTCCATGTATAATTTTACCCTTAGAATTTCTTTGTTGGAAAAACCTGGATTATTAACCTATAGAATTTCCATCTGTCTGGATTTTCTTGATTGCATAACATGTTTATCTCTATTTTCTATCACTTGATTGTAAGAACTAGAGTTTAATCTGACCCAGGTTCAACTTTGGTTTTGGTGGGAGGCAAGATTACTTCATAGGTTGGCAGTATGTATTTTTGTCAGAAAAAGTATAATGTTTGGTTGTTTCTCATTTTTTGATGTTAAGAGCCATTGATAATCATTGCCCTTGAGCAATGGTTTTCAAACTTCAGTGTTCATCAGCATCACTTGGAAGACTTACTAAACCCCAGACTGCTGGGCCCTACCTCAGATTTTCTGATTCAGCAGGTCTGAGGTAAGGCAGAGGACTTGCATTCCTTACAACTGCA
This sequence comes from Macaca nemestrina, assembly GCF_043159975.1. Taxonomy (NCBI): domain Eukaryota; kingdom Metazoa; phylum Chordata; class Mammalia; order Primates; family Cercopithecidae; genus Macaca; species Macaca nemestrina. The sequence goes on from NC_092131.1 coordinate 164,474,705, forward strand.
CAGTCGATGTTAGAACTCTACCGGCCCAGTGACCAGATTTTTAGAGTTGCTCCAGTTATCTTATCAATTCATTAAGGACCGTCTCAAACATTTCCCATTCCAATCACAGACCTGGATTCAGCAATTTCTGCATGGATCCCTGTTTCTTTATAGTAGGGTGTTTAGTTTAGAACCCGTATTCTGAAGACTGAAGACACTAATTTCAGCTGGGATATACATTGTTTTGAGACATTATGGAGGGTCAAATTGGGAAAAAAACAAATCGTGACTTTGTATTGACAGTTCCAATCAAAATTTAAGACTACAGTTCAAGACTGCTTAACCTTATCTGCGTTACGATAGTGTTTCTTTCTCTCACTATGAAAGATCCCTGCTTTTAATAACACAAACATAATTCTCATTTGTTTATCCCATAATAATCACACAACAGCCTAAGAAGAACATTACCAACATGTCCAGTAACTATATGATTCCTCAAAATAGTCTAATCTTAGTGAGTGTTTTTGTTTGCTTATCCTCTTTTATTCTACTTTTAATCCTTAGGGCATATCCTAGGAATGTGCGATCAAATTACCATGTTTTAAACTCACTTGAATTAGTTCCTTTCTGTATAGTTATGCCCCCACTGTTTATACAGTTGAGTCATTTTTATACTTTTATTTTTAATTTTTAGAGATTAATTTTGTAAATTAAGCTTGCTTTGAAATTATGGAAAATATTTACAAGGGTCCAAAAGTAAACTGTTATTTATTTATTTATTTATTTATTATTAAGGACAGTGTCTTGCTCTGTCACCCAGGCTGGAGTGCAGTGGCATGATGATAGCTCACAGCAGTGTTGAACTCCTGGCCTCAAGTGATCCTCCCTCGTTAGCCTCACAAAACACTGGGATTACAATGCATGAGCCATTATGCCCACCTCGAAATCAAAGTTTTGAAGCAAGTTATAATAAAAGAAGCTTAGCTTTTATTTCTGGTTATTTCACTCTAACTCTTCTCTTTCCCCACAAAAATTAGATATTTTTTAAAAGTTTTAAAAAATATCTTCTGGCATTTAGGAAGGTTTGCATTTTTTGTTTTAATAATTACTTTTGTATTTATTTTAAGAAATCCTTTGTAATAGTAATATCCATCCCTCCCTTTCTGGTTATTGACTGTTGTTTCCTGCTATGAGCACTAATGCAACCAACTAGTGACCTCTTTCTCTTTCTTTCTTCCCTCAAATCCAGCATTTGTTGATGTGATATCCTTGTAGACCTAATGAATACATATGAAATAATAAATGAGTTTATTGTACTTATCTATATTTGATTCTTGTACTATATCTACATTATTAGGGCACACAGACATTTTATTGTTATAATCATCAGTGTTGATTCTATAGAAAAAATATATTTAGAACTGCCTCTTGTCCTTATGTCAAAGGCTCTTAAGCCATTGTATTTTCATTGTATGAAGCTCATTCTCTAATGGATTATTCAGGAAGGGTTTAAGGGAATAATATTCTCTGAATAAACACACACACACACACGTATGTTCATGTATATATCTCCAGTCAGTTAGTAGAATATTTCTTAATGTTGGCATTATAGATTTAATTCCCAGCTAAATGGTATACCCTTTCAATGTTTAGTCTTAAGACTTTTTTTTTTTTTTTAACATTGTAAAAGATTTTCCTGAGTTGTAGTTTTAATATTTATTCTGTCCATTGCTTTGATTTTCCTCTTCAGAGACTACTGGTATATTTATGTTGAATCTCTTTTGCTTTTCTTCTATATTCATCACTTACTCTCAAATGCTTTTTAGCAGTCTTTCAAAATTCTGTTATCTAAAAAACTTCCTCTTTTCCATATTCTATTTCTCTTAAGGTATATTTTGTTGTGTTTATTTACTTTTGTGTTTTTTCCTAACTTTAGAGGTAGTTATTTTTTCTTTTATTTCTAATTCTTTCCTGAATTCTTTTACCTCTCTTTTTAAATCTTTTTCTTCAATCACCTCACTTCTGAGTTTTTAAATTCTGATATATGTTGTTCTTTATAGATTCTAGAATTCTCTTATTTTTAGCCCATTTTGAAACATTAGGTTCTTCATCTGTTTTGTGGGCATGATTTTCTGGTGCGCTTTCCTTATTTGAGAGTTTTTTTTTCACTATTTTATTTTTTATACTAATTTTATGCAGGATCCTGTGGCATTCTTTTGCTCCTCTTCATTGTTAAGTAAAATGATTTTTTATGTACTTTTAAAAGAGAAGATAGATCAAAATAGCTACCTCTTAGAGCCTCCTCTGCTACTCTTCTCATTTTATCTTCACCTTGTATTTCTTTACTCTTATAGTCCCTGTTCTGCTCTCTGTGGCTTTTAGAATACCAGCAGTTACTCCTTAGGGCTAAGATCTGTAATGTAAGGGTTGATTTGTCTGTCACTTTTGAGTTTATAGGCCCCAGACCCCAAAACTCTCTGGGACCATCAGATCATTCTTTAGGCCACTTGCACTTACCCTCATTACTCTAAAAGTGGAACTTTCAAAATCCTCTCCCATTGTCTCCTGTTGTTCTCAGAAAAGCCCACTGTGCTTTCTAGGGGTGCCTGATAGTTGGGGGTTTCCAGCTCTCAGGGTCATCAGCAGTCCCTTTGTCTTTCCTCTGATTTCAGCCAGACTGTTTTGATACTGTGTAGGTCTTGGAGGTTTTCCTAACTTAGCCCCACCACGTTCTATTTTGGAGTTATATTTGTGATCTAGACTTATTGCAGATAGAGTCTATGAGGTCTTGTTTTTCCTACTATAGTTCCTCTGACTATCTTAATAGGAGGATTCAGGGAGTTTCCAGGTATTCCAGAACACTTCTTGAACTGATTCTTGGCAAGTTAGCTGGGTGTATAGGAGGGAGGTCTAGGAAGGAGAGCAAAGAAGGGAAAGGGGAGAGTTTCTGAATAAAAATTGCATATGAGAAGGCAGGAAGGTGTAAAACACCATGATGCAATAGTAGAGCTGTATTCTGTTTCAGTACCAGTAAAAGGTTTGTGTGAGGTAATGGAAGGAATGAATTACTGAGACAGAGGGGATATGACCACAGTAAGCTATGTGTGCTAACCTGGGAAGCCTGAACTTTAACACTATAGGGAGCTGATGAAGGAGGCAAAGCAAAGTGACATTAGATTAATAACTTAGAGAAGTTTCCTTGGCAGCAGTGTAGAGAATGGCCTTGAAGTAGTCCTGGGGCTAAACAGGAACCCTCTCTCCTGCCCATGTTAGGAAACTAGTAAAGTGAGATGTGATGAGGGACTAAACCACGGCAGTGGTGGATGAAAAGAATTGCTGTTTGTTATGTTAAATCTACAGGGTATGGTAAATGGTTGGATATGAAGGTACAAGTTTGGATGTGCAGGATAAACCTAAAATGAGTCTTATATTTCTGAGCAATATCTTGGTTCCTAATATACCATTCTACTTCTTGCATCTCTTATTCTTGTAGGGTTGTTCTGATACTTCTGAAAATGGTAATTTTGGAGATGCTTGTTTTTCTGATTTTTACCTGGTGAGCTTAGTGATATAAAGCATTCTGTATGAGACTTGTTTCAAACTTCTATAAAATAGTCTGTAATCTACAAAGTAATACAAAGAAGACACAGGATTATTTTTCCTTAACACATGTCTGAACTGGCTATCTCCCTTTCAGAATTTGGTGACAATATTTATATTTATATTAGCATTCCAGTTTTCTTCTTTGAGACAAGGGGAAAATAGGATAGAAGAGGAAAGAGTCAGAGAGTTGAAAAGGGATCAAACTAGATTGTGACATCACAGAAACTAGGTAATGGAAATGAGGGCACAGGAAAGCAACTGGAGCTGTACTTCTATCCCTTCGATGCATCTCAGGAAAAATTCTACAGACCTGCTACTTAAAGTGTGGTCTGCGGCAGCAGCAAAGGCATCACCAGGAAGCTTGTTGAAAATGCAGACTCTCAGGTTGCACCTCAGACCTACTGAATCAATATCTACACTTTAAAAAGATCCCCAGGTGATTTATTTGAACATTAAAATTTAACATCACTGCTTTAGACCATGTGAGGTGGTAAACTTTTTGTTAGTCTACCTTGACTCTCTGAAAATAGCAAGAGTCTTTATTATGGCAAAGCATTCATTTAGTGAATATTCTTCAGGAACTTGGAAGAGCGAATGTAAGGAGGGTGTATAAAGAAGCAGTTTAGGATTTGTGTTTTGTAGAGAGTCAGTTTACTTAGGTTCAACATCTGGATTCACAACTAATTCGTTATGTGACTCTGGAAAAGAGACTTAATCTTTCTACAGATTGGTATCCTTACTTAGAAATTTAATTAAGAGTGCTTACTTCCTAAGATTACTGTGAGATCAAAGGAAATAGTATATATAAAGTGGTTAGTACAGTTGCTGGTGCACAAGAAATGTGTCGTTATCTATCATTATTAAAAACATAATAGCTTTTAAATGTCATACATCTTGGATGTGTATACTACTTTATTAGAAATAACAATATTGTGCAGGGACCCCATTTTTTTCAAATATACTACATTGTCAGTGAATATGGCACTTTACATACACCTGAACATACTTCTCAGAGAAAGGTAAATCTTCAATATGATGGTTATATGTATTTGTATTATATGATTTCCTGGAAAAGGCGAAATATCAACCTTAGAACTTACAAATATTTTAAACCTGTCTGGGTGAGCTAAACAAGAAACAGTACTTACTTTTTTTAAAAGAATCTTGAACTTCAGAAAGCTTGAGTCAGTCTTCATATTTCTATTCAGTCTGTTTTATATGTTTTTGGTATCTACATGCTGATAAAATCTTGGTGAAATTTTACTTTTGATGCTTCATGATTCAGCCATTGTTAATGTCTTGAGACATTCTGAGCCAGTCATGTCAGAAATCAGCAACAACCATTGCATCTAACCACAAACTAAGGAACAAAGGCAGAACACTAGACACAAAACCTTAAGTTTTTATATGCCTCGGGAACCTACCTGATTTATTCTATTTTCACTCACACATTTTAAAAGCCATGTTAATCCCTAGCAAGCATTTTTAGCTAGAGAGGCCCATACTATGGAGGGTAGAATGAGGTCGGAGGAATAAGCCCCAGATTGTATTTATTTCTTGTTACAGAGCTCAGCATTTTTATGTTCTCTCATCAACAAAAAGACTCCCCCCTATACACCCTTGGTGTTTTCTATTTATGTTCACCTGCTACTCAATTAGCACCCCATCAAAACCCTCGCTTGCAGGGAGTTTATTGCAGACCACTGCACTGCAGCCCTTAACCCTCTGTCTCACCTACATTACACATAGAGCTAAAAACAGTCCCCTGACTGTGCTTAGAAAACATGTCTTTTTATTTGGTGTTTGTGTAAGGTTTTCCTTGTGTGCATTACCCTGAGTGTTCATAAAGTTATAACTGTATCTACATGTGTTTGACATTTATTACCTTCCATAGGACTGTAAAGCGCACTTTTCTCTTTTAACGGCATCTGCTGACATGTTGCATAAAATAAACTTTAAATATTATCTATAAATTAATTAGCATTTTCTCTCTATTAGGGAAAGCAGATGAAGACTTACTAACACTGTTTTAGTATACTCAGAGGTTTTAATTGGATTCTGTGTAAAACACAGTGGAATTATTCTTATCTAGTTTTATTTTTTTATTTTGTTATATTTATATATTTGTATGAGACATGCAATCTATTTTCCTTTGTAGAATAAGGAAATACAGTAAAGTTTCAGAAAGAAAACTAGCACCTTCCCCTTTAAAATTATTTCACTGGTTTCATAAACTCTATTACTATTTTATTTTTCTTAAGTGTGTAAATAACTATTATTTTATTTAAATTTTGATTTATAAATATGTTTATTAATTTAAGCATTTTCTATATACAGTACTCTATATCAGTGTATTTTTATACAAAATTTGGTATTGGGTTTATAATTTTTGTGTTGTTTTTTATCCTATCTTTATTACTTAGTATTGCATAATTATCATGTCCCATGTTATCATATACTTTTCTTGATTTGGATTTTTAATACTATCTACAGTCATTTATCTTATGAAGATGCCATTATTTTATTATTTAGATGAGTTCAAAATTTTGCTGTTATAAATGACATTGAGCTGAACATCCTTGTATGTAAAGTTATGTTCGCATTTCGGATTATTTCTTCAAGTGAAATTCCTAGAAGTGGAAACACTGTTTAAAGCTTCTGAACAGCAAAGGAAATAATCAACAAGATGAAGCAGCAGGATATAGAGTAGCAGGAAATATTTGCAAATCATGCATCTGTTAAGGAATTAATATCCAAAATTTACAAAGAACTTACACAACTCTATAGTGGAAAAGCCAATAATCGAACTAAAAAAAAAATGGGCAAAAGATCTAACTAGACATTTCTCCAAAGAAGACGTAAAAATGGCCAACAAGTGTATGAAGAGATGCTCAGCGTCATTGATCATCAGTGAAATGCAAATGAAAACCACTGTGAGATACCAACTTACACCTGTTAGGATGGCTATCATCAAAAAGTCAAAAGATAACAAATGTCAGCAGGGGTATGGAGAAGAGGGCACTCTTGTACATTGCTGGTGGGACTGTAAATTGGTACAGTCATTATGAAAACAATATTTCCATACTGTTTCTAAAGAAATTAAAAATAAACTAAAACTAGAGGTATGACCTAGCAATCCTTATTCTGGGCATATACCCAGAGGAAATAAAATCATCACTTTGTAAAGATACCTGCACTCCCATGTTCATTGCAGCATTATTCACAACAGCTCAGATATGGAAATGACCTAAGTGTCCATAGACAAATTAATGAATAAAGAAACTGTGGTGCACGTACACGATGGAATAATATTCAGCTTTAAAAAAGAACAAAATTTTTTCTATTTCCCACAATGTGAATGAGCCTGGAGGATATTTTGCTGAGTGAAATAAGGCATACATAGAAAACCGTATTGCATGATGTCTCTTACACAGGGAATCTAATAATAATAAATCATATATAGAGATAGAGAACAAAACAGTGATTGACAGAGGCATGGCAGTGGGAGGTAGGGAGATGAGGATATGTAGGTCAGAAAATGCAAAGCAACAGATGGTAGGATAAACAAGCCTAGACATCTAATGTACAACATGATAACTATAGGTCATAAAGGTATGTATATGGGATTCATGCAAAATGAGTAGGGTTTTGGCAATTCTTGCTACTAAAAAAATGGATAACTATGTGAGACAATGGATGTTAATTTGTTTCACTATAGTAACCTTTTTACTATCTATATATATCCCATAACATCATGTTGTATACTTTAAATATGCACAAGAAAATTTATCTTAAAAAATTTTAAAGATTTCAAAGATTCTTAAAACCCTTTACTAGAATGCTTTCCTGAAAGGTTGTAAAATTTTGTATGTCCACATTGTGCCCTAATCGAATTTGGATATTTTTTAATCATGCTCGACTTATTAGTTGATTATTGTTGTTAAGTAGCCATTTATTTAATTAGTAGTTAGATTGAACATATAAAACTATTGCTATGTTGTGTCATCATTAATCTTCATAGAACTACTGGTAAAGTTCCTGAGCTCTAAAGATAGATGAATTTTAGTTCAAATCCAGACTTAATCACTGGTTTGGGAAAAGGTAAATTTCATGTCTAAAGCTCAGTTTCCTCAAATGTAGATGGTGATGATATTGGCATCTATTTTACAGAATTGATGTGAGGATTAACAAAATAAGCATTCTTGTACATAGCCTGGTATTTGACATCCTCAATACATATTAAATACTTAACACATATTAAATGTATTCTTATCTGAATTGGTTTTCATTACTTCCATCTACTTTTTTAAACTGGTAGTTAATATAAAAAAGTTCTTCAAAACTAGTAGAAAAGACAGTATTTTCTATCATTGACTGCTATATAATTGATTTTGCTATATTTTGACCTAAAATTAGATTATAATTTTTATTTCAGCCATATCTCCAGCACCCAGAGCAATGTCTGGAAAATAGGGGCACAGAGTAGAGATTTTTTTGAATGAATGTATTCTTTTTCAAAATTTTCTTGGCTATTTTTGAACATTTCTCTGTAACTAAATCTTAGAATCAGTTTACGAAATTCTCTAAAACATTCTATTGGAATTCCAGTTGCAAAAGCATTGGATTTATTTGGGGGGGGGGAACTGAAATATTTATAAAATTAGATGTTCTCATCCAGAAACATGGCACTTCTTTCCATTTAGTAGGGTCTTCTTTTAAATTATTTTATAAAGTTTTATACTTACTATTATGTGGGACCTGACCATTTCTTGCTAGGTTCATGTGAGGTTTATTGTGTTGTTTATTGTTTTATCAGTGAATTTGGTGTTTAAAAAATTTTGATTACATTTTCTAATTGGTTATTGTTCTGAATAGAACTACTGAGTTTTTACATGTAGATATTTTATTAATCCAATGTACTGATTCTAGTCCTCCTAGTTATAGTAGTTGTTCAGTTAATTCTCTTAGCTATTCACATCATTTACCAAAGATGCTTGTTTTTTCTTCTTTTTCTATATCTATTATTTATATTATTTTTGGATCTTTTTAGCTACAATTGCAAGAATAATACTGAATAGTAGTGGTAATAGCAGAATTCCTTGCACCAAAATCTGGCTTTAATGAGAAGGCTTTTAATTCACAATTAAGTGTACTACTTGCTGTGAGTTTCTGCATGATTTCTGCATAATATTCTAACATTTAAAGGCAAATTCTTTTTGAGTCTACCTTGATAAGAGCTTTTTGTCAGAAATAGATGTTCAATTTTATTGAGTTTTTCCACCATCTATTAATGTGGTTTTTTTTCTTGTGCCTTTAAACACCTATTCAAATGTATCACACGATTTTTAGATACTTAGCCAATCTTGTATTTCAAAAGATAAATTCTTCTGGGCCATCATGTATTCTTTTTACTACAATTAGTTAAATTCAACTTATTAACATGTAATTTAGGATTTTTACATCTGTCAAGTGAAACTGACCAGTAGGTGGTCATTTTGTTGTGATATCCTTTTCTGATGTCCTAAAGAAGTTTACTGACTGTATTCAATTTACACCACAGTTAAAGGAACTCAAAGACTCCGTTAGTTCCATAGCAAGAGTTGTTAACCAGGCTGAGTTGGCTGAAATGACAGAAATAGAATTCAGAATATGCATAGAAACAAAGGTAATTGAGATTTAGGAGATCATCAAAAACTAATCCAAGGAATGTAAGGATCACAAAAAAAGATACAGGTGCTGATAGATGAAATAACCAGCATTAAAAAGGATGAAATTGAGCTAGTAGAGTTGAAAAATGCACAACAAGAATTTCATAATGAATCCCAAATATTAACAGCAGAATAGACCAAGCTGAGGAAAGAATTTCAGAGCTTGAAGACTAGTTCTCAAAATAAGACAGAAAAAAACAAAGAAAAAAGATGAAGAGGAATAAATGAAACCTCTGAGAAAAATGGAATTATGTAAAAAGACCAAATCTGCAACTCATTGGTGTCCCTGAAAGAGGGAGAAAGGAAACAACTTGGAAAATATATTTCAGGATATCATACATTAAAATCTTCCCAGTCTTGCTAGAGAGGCCAACATTTAAACTCAGGACATCTAGAGAACTCCTGCATGATACTAAACAATAAGATCATCCCCAAGACAATACAAATCAGATTCTCCAAGGTTGAAATGAAATAAAAAATGTTAAAGAGTATTTGACAGTGAGAAAGAAAGAGCAGGTCACCTACAAAGAGAATCCCATGAGGACCTTTTCTCTGTAGCAGAAACCCTACAAGCTGGAAGAGACTGTGGAACAATATTCAACATGCTTAAAGGAAAGAATTTTCAACGTAGAATTTCGTATCCAGCCAAGTTAAGCTTCATAAAGGAAAAAGAAATAAGATCCTTTCCAGACAAACAAATGCTAATGGAATTCATTACCACTAGATCTGCCTTCGAAGATGGCAGATCTCCTTACAGGAGCACTAAGTATAGAAAGAAATTACCATTACCAGCCACTACAAAAAAAGTATGCAGATTAGTGGCACAATAAAGCAGCCACACAAGCAATTATAATGTTGCATAATAACCAGCTAACAACATGATGACAGGATCAAATCCCATTTCAGTACTAAACTTGAATGTAAATAGGTGAAATGCTCCAATTAAAAGTCACAGAGTGGGAAGCTGGATAAAGAAGCAGGGCTAAATGCTGTGCTGTCTTCAAGAGACCTACCTCACATGCAATAGTATCTGTAGGCTCAAAGTAAAAGGACAGAGAAAAATCTACCAAGCAAATGGGAAACAGAAAAAGCAGCAATTGCAATCCTAATTTCAGACAAAACAGACATTAAACCAACAAAGAGAAAAAAGGACAAAGAAGGGCATTAATATTAAAGGGTTCAATTTGAGAAGAAGACCTAACTATGCTAAATATATATTCACCCAACACAGGAGGACCCAGATTCATATAGCAAGTTCTTAGAGATCTACAAGGAAACTTAGGTTCCCACACAATAATAGTGAAAAACTTCAACACTGCACTGAATATTCGATCATTAAGGCAGAAAATTACCAAAGATATTTAGAACCTGAACTCAGCACTTGATCAAATGGACCTAAAAGATATCTTCAGAACTCTCCATCCAAAAACAACAGAATATACATTCTTCTCATTGCCACATGTCATATACTCTAAAATTGACCACATAATTGGACACAAAACAATCCTCAGCAAATTAAAAAAATCATACCAACAACACTGTTGGACCACAATGCAATAAAAATATAAAATATGAGGAAAATCACTCAAAACCATACAATTACATGGAAATTAAACAATATGCTTCTAAATGACTTTTGGGTGAATAATGAAATTGAGGCCAAAATCAAGAATTTCTTTTAAATTAATGAGAACAAAGATACAACATACCAGCATCTCTAGGACACAGCTAAGGCAGTTTTAAGAGGGAAATTTATAGCACTAAAACATCAACATCAAAAAATTAGAAATCTCTTAAATTAACAATGTAACGTAACAACTAGAAAAACTAGAGAAGAGCAAACCAAATTCCAAAGTTAGCAGAAGACAAGAAATAATCAAAATCAAAGCTGAACTGAAGGAGATTAAGACATGGAAAACCCTATGAAAGATCAATGAATCCAGGAGTTGGTTCTTTGAAAAAATTAGTAAGATAGACCAGTAGCTAGGCTAAAAAAGAAGAAAAGAGAAAAGATCCAAATAAACACAATTAGAAATCACAAAGGGAATATTACCACTGACTCCACAGAAATACAAATTACCATCAGAGACTACTTTGAACACCTCTATGCTCACAAACTAGAAAATCTCGAAGAGTTGGGTAAATTCCTGGATGAATACATCCTCCTAAGACTAAACCAGGAAGATTCTCAGACAGATTCATTGCCAAATTCTACCAGATGTACAAAGAATAGCTGGTACCATTCCTATTGAAACTATTTCAAAAAAATGAGGAGGAGGGACTCCTCCCCAGCTTATTCTGTGAGGCCAACATTATCCTGATATCAAAACCTGGTACAGAGACACAACAAAGAATGAAAACTTCAGGCCAATATCTTTGATGCAATAGTCCTTATTGCAAAAGTCCTCGACAAAATAGTAGCAAACCAAATCCAGCAGCACATCAAAAAGCTAATCGACTACAATTAAGCAGACTTTATCCCTGAAATGCAAGACTGGTTCAACAAATGCAAATCAATAAATGTGATTCATCATATAAACAGAACTGAGTTCAAAAACCACATGATTGTCTCAATAGGTACAGAAAATGCTTTCAATAATATTCCACATGGCCTTACGTTAAGAACTCTCAATTAACTAGGCATTGAAAGAACAAACTTCAAAACAGTAAGAGCAATCTATGACAAACTCACAGCCAACAGCATAGTGAATGGGAAAAAGCTGGAAACAGGCACCAAGATAAGGATGCTCTTTCTCCCTACTTCTGTTCAACATAGTTTTGAAAGTTCTGGCCAGAGAAATCAGGCAAGAAAAAAAATAATAAAGAAAATCCAAATAGAGAGGAAGTCAAACTGTTCCTGTTTGCAGATGATATACTTCTATGTCTAGAAAACTGTAGTCTCTGCACAAAAGCTCCTTAAGCTGATAAACAACTTCAGCAAAGTTTCAGGATACAAAATCGATGTACAAAAATTAATAGCATTTCTACCAACAATATCTAAGCCAAAAGCTAAATCAGGAAGAGAATCCCATTCACAGTTGCCACAGAAAGAATAAAATATCTAGGAATACAGCTTACCAGGGAGATGAAAGATCTCTACAGTGAGAATCACAAAACACTGCTCAAAGAAATCAAAGATAACACAAACAAATGGAAAACATTTTATGCTCATGGGTAAGAGGTAATTAATATTATTAAAATGGCCACACTGCCTGCCCAAAGATAATTAAAGATTAAATGTTATTCCTATCACACTTCCAATATTATTCTGTACAGAACTAGAAAAAAATCATTCCAAAATTCATATGGAAACAAATAAAAGGTCAAATAGCCAAGACAATCCTATACAAAAAGAACGAATCTGGAGACATCATGTTACCTGACTTCAAATTACACTACAGGGCTACAGTAACCAAAATGTATGCTACTGGCACAGAAAAAGACACGTAGACCAATGGAGGAGAATAGAGAGCCCAGAAATAATGCTGCACACCTCCAACCATCTAATCTTTGACACAGCTTCCAAAAACAACTAGTGGGAAAGGACTCTGTATTTAATGAATAATGCTGGGATAACTGGCTGGCCATATGCAAAAGACTGAAACTAGGACCCTTCTTTACACTATATTAAAAAAAACTCAATCAGGATGGATTAGAGATTTAAATGTAAAACCCAAAACTATGAAAACCCTGGAATATAACCTAGGAAAAATCATTCTGGAAATAGGAACTGGGAAAGATTTCAAAGATGCCAAAGGCAATTCCAACAAAACAAAAATTGACAAATGAGACCTAATGAAACCAAAGAGTTCTGACAGGAGAAGAAACTATCAACAGAGTAAACAGGCAACCTACAGAAAGGGAGACAGTATTTGCAAACTATGCTTCTGACAAAGACCTAACATTAAGAATCTATAAGGAATTTACATTACAAGCAAAAAAACATTAAAATGTGGGCAAAGGACATGAACAGACACATTTCAAAACAAGATATACATGCAGCCAACACACGTATGAAAAAATGCTCAACATCATTAATCATTAGAGAAATGCAAATCAAAACCATTATTAGATGCTATCTTACACAGTCAAAATGGCTATTATTTAAAACATCAAAAAATAACAAATTCTAGCAGGCCAGGTGCAGTGGCTCATGCCTGTAATCCCAGCACTTTAGTGATCATGAGATCAGGAGATCAAGACCATCCAGGCCAACATGGTGAAACCCCGTCTCTACTAAAATACAAAAATTAGCTGGGCATGGTGGCTTGCGCCTGTAGTCTGAGCTATTCAGGAGGCTGAGGCAGGACAATCGCTTGAATCCAGGAGGTGGAAGTTGCAGTGAGCCAAGATTGCGCCGCTGCACTCCAGCCTGGGCCACAGAGTGAAATTCCGTCTCAGAAACAAAAACAAAAACAAAAAAACAAAACAAAACAAAAAACAGATGTTGACAAGGTTGCAGAGAAAAGGAAATGTAAATTAGTTCAGCCATTGTGGAAAGCAGTGTAGTCATTCCTGAAAGAACTAAAAGTAGAATTACCATTTGACCCAGCAGTCCCATTATTGGGTATAAACCTAAAGGAATGTAAATTATTCTACCGTAAAGACACATGCACACATATACTTATTGTGGCACTTTTCACAATAGCAAACACATGGAATCAATCTAAATGTCCATAAATGGTACACTGGATAAAGAAAATGTGGTACATATACATCATGGAATGCTATGCAGCCATACAAAAGAATGAGATCATGTCCTTTGCAGCAACATGGATGGAGCTGGAGGCCATTATCTTTAGCAAACCAGTGCCAGAACAGAAAACCAGATACTGCATGTTCTCATTTATAAGTGGGAGCTAAATAATGGGAACATACGGACACAAAGGGGAACAACAAACACTGGGGCCTACTAGAGGGTGGAAGGTGGGAGGAAGGAAAGGATTTTTTTTAAAATGACTGTTGTGTACTATGCTTATACCTGGGTGACAAAATAATCTGTACTCCAAGTCCCTATGACACGAGTTTACCTATGTAACAAGCCTGCACGTGTACCTGTAAACATAAAATAAAAGTTAAAATAAAAATAAAAAGCAACACCCCCCTGCAACCAAGTTAAGCTTTATTAAATAGCTAAAAAAAAAAAAAAATTCGGCCTGGAACCGTGGCTCACTGTAATTCCAGCACTTTGGAGGGCCGAGTCTGGCATATCACAAGGTCAGGAGTTCAAGTCCAGCCTAGCCAGTATGGTGAAACCCCATCTCTACTAAAAATACAAAAAATAGCTGGGCATGGGGCGGACACCTGTAGTCCCAGCTACTTGGGAGGCTGAGGCAGGAGAATCGCTTGAACCCAGGGGGCAGAGGTTGCAGTGAGCCAAGATCGCACCACTGCACTCCAGCCTGGATTAAAGAGCAAGACTCCGTCTGAAAACAACAACAACAACAACAACAACAACAACAACAACAACAACAAATTCCATTGTAAATGGGTAGCTGGGAGTTCTTTTCTTTTAGATCCAACTTCTTTCCTTGTTCATAACCCCCTCGAAATTCTTTTATTCCTATCCCCAAAATCTAAGCACCATTTGAGGAGTACAGAGGGGTTATTATATCTTGAAATTCTCTTAAGTACATGCTTTAGAATGAAATATCTACAATGTAAAGAAATATTTCTTTTCATAATATTAACTAGTTCTTACAAGATAATTTTAATGCATAATTATGCTAATATAGTCTATATATTCTTCCTCTGTGTACATCCCTATCTATAGCTCTATCTTTATATCTGATCAAGGATTTCATCCAAAAATTTGGAAAGGAGGAAGAAGATAAGCAAAAAGGAGAATGGGAAGGAAGAAAACCTTCACCCTCTGATGCTTACCAACTTTTGATCTACTTCATTTCTTGATTGCTAATGAGGTATACATCCCACAGCACTGTGGATTTACCATATGTCTTCTTGAATCTCAAGTTTTTCCCTTTATATAATTCAACACTATATTTTTAGATTGTCCTTGGTAGAGTGTATATTTTATCAATGTGAAATTCCTCTGATACAGTTTTTCAAACTTTTTACCTAATATGCTATTTTTCTGGGTACTGTTTGTTTTAATGAGTATGTAGTAGTCATATTTATATTGGATAATTATACATATTTACCCTGATAATTATTTGGTTTTCTATTTGTGCTTTTTTTTTCTTTTGATTTTTTTAGGGGATTGATTGAATTTGTTACTTTATTTCTTCCTTCTTGTTGGTTGGCAGTCATATATTTTCTCTATTTTTTTATAATGGTTATTCTTACATCCTAAACCATACTTTTACACTTATGTTTTTCTATTAAAGTCTAAATAGAACAACTGTACATAACTTCCCCCTAAGACAGAAATGTTACGTACGTCCGTTTTCCTCCTTTTTGCTTCCCCAACTCCACCACAGCTAACTCTCTTAATACAATCATCTGGAATTACACTATTACATTTTTAAATCTCTAAATTTTATGTTTGTATTTATTTAGTCTTAACTATTTAGAATATTTATTTAGTCTTAACTGTTATATTTCAGACTTTCTTCTATCTCACATCTTCATTTTCTGAATGTTTACGTGCTTCCAAACTATATTTATTTTTCTAGTTGTATTGAGGTACAATTTATAAATAAAAATTGTATCACTCTAAGATATACAACATAATGGTTTGCTATGTATGTACATCGTAAGATGATTATCACAACCAACTTAAGTAGCACATCATTACCTCACATCATTTTTTGTGTGTGGTACAAACACTTAAGATTTACTTTCTTAACAAATTTAAAGTATACGATACAATATTATTAACTATACATACCACACTATACACTAGATCATCAGAACTCATTCATCTTATCACTGAAAGTTTGTATACCTTGACTTTTATATCCCTATTTCCTCCACCACTCATTCCCTGGCATCCACCATTCTAATCTCTGTTTCTGTGAGATCAACTATTATAAATTCCACATAAAAGTGATATTATACAGTATTTGGCTTTCTGTGTCTGGTTATTTAACTTAGCATGTCTTCCAGGTTCATCTGTGTTGTTGCAAGTGGCAGGATTTTTTTCTGCTTATGGCTGTATAATATTCCATTGTGTGTGGGTGTGTATGTGTAGACACACACCCCCTCCCTTCACATTTTCTTCATTCATCTGTCAACAGACACTTAGGTTGTTTCAATATTTTGGCTATTATTAATAATACTGCAATAAACATGAGAGTGCAGATATCTCTTCAAGGTACTGATTTCATATTTGTCGGATATATACCAAGCAATGAGATTGTTAGATCATGTGGTAGTTCCATTTTTAATTATTTTAGGAACTTCATACTGTTTTCTATAAGGCTGTACCAATTAACATTTCTAGCACTAATGTACAAGGGTTTCGTTTTCTCTGCAATCTCATCAACACTTATTATCTTTCATCTTTTTGATAATAGCCATTCTAATAGGCAGGAGGTGATATTTCATTATGGTTTTCATTTGCATTTGCATTTTCCTGATGATTGGTGATGTTGAGCATCTTTTTATATACTTGTCATTTGTATACCTTTTTTGGGAAAATGTCTATTTAGGTCATTTGCCTATGTTTTACTTGGGCTATCTGTTTTGTTTGTTTGTTTGTTTGTTATTGAGTTGTATGAGTTTCTTACATATTTTAGATATTAACCTTTTATCATATGGTGTTTTAGTCTGTTTCGTGTTCCTATTACAAAATACAACCAACTGGGTAATTTATAATGAACAGGAGTGTATGGACTTACAGTTTTGAAGGCTGAGAAGTTCAACATTGAGGTACCTGCATCTATTAGGCCCTTTGTGCTGCATCATAACATGGTGGAGGGCATCACATGGCAGAAGGATAAAGAGAGGACAAGAAGGAGACAAAAGTGGGATGAACTTGTGCTTTTATAAAGAACCCACTCCTTGATAACAGCATTAATGCATTCATGAGGGTGGAGCCCTCATTACCTCAACATCTCTTTAAAGCCTCACCTTTCAACACTTCCACATTGGGGATCAAATTTCCAACACATGAACTTTGAAGGGCACATTCAGACAATAGCATATGATTTGCAAATATTTTCTCCCATTCTGTAGGTGGCCTTTTCATTTTATTGTTGGTTTCCTTTGCTGTGCAGAAACTTTTTAGTTTGATGTAGCCCCAATTGTTTAGTTTTTGCTTTTGTTTCCTATGCTTTTGGTGTTATATCCAAAAAATCTTTGCCTAGATCAATGTCAATAAACTTTTCCCCAATGTCTTCTTCTAGGAGTTTTATGATTTCAGATCTTACATTTACATCTTTAATCCATATTAAGTTAGCTTTTGTATATGGTGCATGAGTCCAATGTCATATCTTTGCATGTAGATATCCAATTTTCCCATTTATTGAAGAGATTGTCCCTTCTACAAGGTGCAATCCTGATACATTTGTTAAAGACTACTCGACTGTATACACCAGGATTCATATCTAGGCTCTCTATTCTATTCCATTGGTCTATGCGTAATCCATCTTTAGTAGAGACAGGGTTTTACTGTGTTAGTCAAGCTGGTCTCAAACTCCTGACCTCAAGTGATCTGCCCGCCTCAGCCTCCCAAAGTGCTGGGATTGCATATGTAAGCCACCATGCCTGGCCTATGTGTTTGCTTTTATACTACTGCCATATTGTTTTGATTACTATAGCTTTGTAGCATAGTTTTAAATCAGGAAGTGTGATGTCTCCAGGTTTTTCTTTCTTTCTGAAAATTACTTTGGTCACTTGAGGTCTTTTGTGGTTTTATATGAATTTTAGGATTTTTGTTTTCTATTTGTATGAAATATGCCATTGAAATATTGATGGGGCTACAGTGAATCTGTAGATTGCTTTGAATAGTCTGGACATTTTATCAATATTTACAATCCATAAACCCGGACTATCTTTCTATTTATTTGTGTTTTCTTCAATTTCTCTCTCACTGTCTTATAGTTTTTGAGGTACAGATCTTTCACTTCCCTGATTAAATTTATTTCTAAGTATTTAGTTGTTGTTTTTGTAAATGGGACTGTTTCAATTTCTTTTTCAAATAGTTAATTGTGTAAGAAACACAAGTGATTATTGTGTGTTGATGTGCTTTCTGCTACTTTACTGAACTAACTTACTAATCCTAAAAATTTTTAGAGGACTATTTAGAGTTTTCTAAGTATACATCATGTCATCTATAAATAAAGACAATTTAACTTTTTCATTTCTGATTTGGATACCTTTTTTCCTCTTGACTAATTGCTCCAGGTAGAACAGTTCTCTGTTGAATAGAAGTGGTAGAAGCAGGAAGCCTTGTCTAGTTTCTGATTTTAGATGAAACACTTCTTAATTTTTCCTTATTTAGTATGATGTTAGCTGTAGGGTGGTCATACATGGCCTTTAGTATGTTAAGGTACATTCCTCTGTACTGAATTTATTGTTTTTATCAAAAGGATATTAATTGTTTTCAAATGCATTTTGTGCAGCTACTGAAATGATCATGTGATTTTCTCCACTTTGATAATGTGGACTGTTATATTTATTGATTTCTGTCAAACCATCCTTGCATTCAAGAGACAAAGCCCATTTGTTCATGCGTATGATCCTTTTAATGTGTTGTTGAATTTGGTTTGCTAATATCTTATTGAGAATTTTTGCACCTATGTTCATCAGAAATATTGGCCAGTAATTTTCTTTTCTTGTAGTGTCTTTATCGGGCTTTAATATTAGAGTAATGCTGACCTCATAAAATGGGTTTCAAAGTATTCCTTCATCTTCAATTCTTTGGAAGAGTTTGAGAAAGAATGGCATTAATTTGTTTTCAATGCTTGGTAAAATTCACCAGTAAAGCCATCTTGTCCTGAGCTCTTCTTTAATGGGAAACTTTTTATTATAGATTCAATCTTCATACTTATTATTGTTTTGTTCAGATTTTCTGTTTCTTCATAATTCAGTCTTTGTAGGTTGTATGTTTCTAGAAATTTATTCATTTCTTATGGGTGATACAATTTGTTGGTGTATAATTGTTCATAGTGATTTCTTATGATCCTTTGTATTTCTGTGGTATCAACTGTAATGTCTTATCTTTCATTTATTATTTTATTTATTTGAGTTCTCTCTCTTATTTTTTTGATTTGTCTAGTTAAAGGTTTGTCCATTTGTTTATCTTTTCAGAAAAACAACTCTTAATTTTGTTGATCATTTGTATTGTATTTACGATTGTGATCTTTTTCTAATGGAATAGTCCTTTTATAATCATATAATGTCCCTCTTTATCTTTTTAAACTGCTGTTGCTTTAAAGTTTGTTTTGTTTAATATAAGAATAGCTTCTCATGCTTGCTTTTGTTGTCCATTTGCATGGAATATCTTTTTCCACCCCTTTTCCTTTAAGTTTATGTGAGTCCTTATGTGTTAGATGAGTCTCCTGAAGATACAAGAAACTTGGTTGGTGAATTCTTACCCATTCTCCCATCCTGTATCTTTTAAGTGGAGCATCTAAGTCATTTACATTCAATGTTAAAATTGAGATGTGAGGTACTCTTCTATTCATCATGCTATTTGTTGCCTGAGTACCTTGTTTTTTTTTTTTTTTTTTCTCATTGTGTTATTATTACATAGGTCCTGTGAGATTTTTGCTTTAAGGAGGTTCTATTTTGGTGTATTTCATCAAAGATTTGCTTCAAGATTTAGAGCTCCTTTTAACAGTTACCGTAGTGCTAGCTTGGTAGTGGCAAACTCAACATTTGTCTGGAAAAGACTGTATCTTTTCATCTATGGAGCTTAGTTTCAATGGATAAAAAATTCTTGGCTGACAATTGTTGTTTAAGGAGGCTAAAAATAGGACCCCAATTTATTCTAGGTTGTAGAGTTTCTGCTGAAAAATCTGCTGTTAATCTGATGGGTTTTCCTTTATAGGTTGCCTGATGCTTTTGCCTTATAGCTCTTAAGATTCTTTCCTTTGTCTTGATTTTAGATAACCTGATGACTCTGTGCCTAGATAATGATCTTTTTGCAGTAAATTTCCCAGGTGTTCTTTGAGCTTTTTTTATTTGAGTGCCTGGATCTCTAGCAGGGCCAGGGAAGTTTTCTCCTCAATTATTCCCTCAAATATGTTTTCCAGACTTTTAGATTTCTCTTCTTCCTCAGGAATACCAATTATTCTTAGGCTTGGACATTAAACATAATTCCAAATTTCTTTGAGGCTTTGTTCATTTTTTTAATGCTTTTTTCTCTGACAGATTGGATTAATTCAAAAGTCTTGTCTTTGAGCTCTGAGGTTCTTTCTTCTTTTTGTTCAGTTCTATTACTGAGGCTTTCCAATGCATTTTGCATTTCTCTAAGTATGTCCTTTATTTCCTGAAGGTGTGATTGTCTTATATTTATGCTATTTCACTGAAGAATTTTCCTTTCATATGCTGTATCATGTTTTTTATTTCTTAAAGTGGGACATCACCTTTCTCTGGTTCCTCCTTGATTAGCTTAAAAATCAACCTTCTAACTTCTTTTTCTGTCAATTCAGAGATTTAATCTTGTTTTGGATTAGTTGCTGATGAGTTGGTATGATCTTTTCAGGGATGTTAAATAACCTCATTTTGTCATATTACCAGAATTGTTATTCTGGTTCCTTCTCATTTAGGTGGACTATGTCGGAGGGAAGATCTGGGATTCAAGGGCTGCCTTTCAGGTTATTTTGTCCCTTTGGGTCCTCCTTTTATGTGGTGTTCTTCCCCTTTCCCTAGTAATGTGGCTTCCTGAGAACCAAACTGTAGTGAGTGTTTTTGCTGTTCTGGGTCTAGCCACCCAGCAGAGCTACCAGGCTCTGGGCTGGTACTGAGGAGTGTCTGCAAAGAGTCCTCGGATGTGATCTGTCTTCAGGTCTTGCAGCTGTGGATACCAGCACCTGCTACAGCAGGGTTAGCAGGGGAGTGAAGTGAACTCTGTGAGGGTCTTCAGTTGTGTTTTTGTTTAGTGTGCTGGTTATGTGTTGGTTGGCCTCCAGCCAGGAGGTGGTGCTTTCAAGAATGCATCAGATGCAATCTGGCAGGGAGGATGCAAACTTGCCATAGGGACACCTGGTTGGTTAAATATTCAAGTTTCTCAGGCAGTGGGCAGGGGCATAGAGATTCCAAGAGATTATGACCTGTCTTCAGCTACCAGGATAGGTAGAGAAAGACCACCAGGTGAGGCAAGGATAAGCATGTCTGAGCTCAGCCCCCTCCGTTGAGCAGAGCTCGCTATGGCTGTTGTGGAGGATGGGGGTGTAGTCCCAAGACCAACAGACCAAGATTCACAGAGGGATTATGGCTGCCTCAGCTGAGTGATAGAGGTCACCAGGGAAGTGGAGGAAAGCCAGCAATTATAGGCCTCACCATGCTCCCATGCAGCTCACAATCCTAAAGACTGGTCTTATGCCCATTGTGCCCCCACAACAGCACTGAGTCTGTTTCCAGGCAGCCAGTGACCAGGGCTGAGAACTTGCCCCAGACCATGAGCCTCCTGCATTAAGAAAACAAGCAGACTCACAGTTTTTTGTTATCTCAGGGAGCCTGCAGCTGTGATTCAGTTCCTTCAAAGGGTTTGTGAATTCTCTCAGCTTTCCTGATATATTCCTGCAGTGGTTATTGGAGCAAAATTCATGATATGAGTCTTCACATGCTGCTCTGTCTGTCTGAGCAGGAAGCTAGTCATGCCTCCTATCCCACATCTGACCTGTCATTAAAAATAAAGTCCTAATTATAGTCCTTAAAGTAAGTACAGGATTATTGCTTTTGATTGCCACAAAGATGGAGATGGATCTGGTTACCTGTACTTCAGGACCTTGCAAGGGTTTTCCCCTTATCCCCTCCTATCTCCTGAGGACATAGGGCTTCTAATTTTCATGTTCATTTGTTTAATAGTGGCATGCTTTCATTCTTCTTCTCTTTATCTTTTGTGTATCTACTAGCGATTTTTTTCTTTATGGTTACCATGAGCCTTATATAAGCGTCTTATAGTTACAATTCTCTATTTTAGGCTGATAACAACTTAACTTAGTCACACAGAAAAACTCTACACTTTTGCTTCTCTCCTCCCTCACATTTTATACTATTGATGTTACACTTTACATATTTTTATATTGTATATCATTAACAAATTATTGTAGCTATAGTTATTTTTAATACTTTTATAACATTTATTCTAGAAGTAAAAGTAATTTGTGCACCACCATTGCAGTATCAGAGCATCCCAATTTGACTATACATTTACCTTTACCTGTGGCATTACACATTCATGTTTTCATGTTGTTATTTACTGTCCTTTCATTTCAATGTGACAAGTTCTCTTTATCATATGCAAGGCATATCTAATGCTGATTAACTTCAGCTTTCATTTGTCTCGGAATATCTTTATCTCTCCATCATTTATGAAGAGTACCTTATATGAGTATAAAATTCTTGATTAGCAGATCTTTCTTTTGGTACTTTGAATATATTACACCACTTCCTCCTGGCCTGCAATTTGTTAGTGGCCTCATAGAGTTCCCTTGTGTATTACAAGTTATGTTTCTCTTGCTGCTTTGAAAACTCTCTTTTGTCTTTGACTTTTGATAATTTGATAATAATGTGTCTCAGGTATTTACTTTGGGCTCATGTTGGTTGGAGTCTTTATGAATCTGCATGTCCTTATATTTTTCTCCAGTTTTGGGAGGTATTAAACCATTATTTCTTATTTTTTTTTAGATGGAGTCTCACTCTGTTGCCCAGACTGGAGTGCATGGTGCAATCTCAGCTTACTGCAACTTCTGCCTCCTGAATTCAAGCAATTCTCCTACCTCAGCCTCCCAAGTAGCTAATTTTTGCATTTTTAGTAGAGACAGGGTTTCACCATGTTGGCCAGGTTGGTCTCAAACTCCTGACCTCAAGTGATCTGCCTACCTCAGCCTCCCAAAATGCTGGGATTATAGGCAAGAGCCACCACACTCTATTTTTTTTAAATTAAGAAATATACTTTAAATAAAATTGTTTCTCTTTTTTCTCTCTCTTCTTTTTGGGAACTCTCATAATGCATATATTTGTTTGTTCAGTGGTATCCCATAGGTCCCCTATGCTTTCTTTTTTCTTTTTCTCTCATTCCTTTTCTTTTTTGTTCCTCTGTCTGACTATTTTTAAAGACTGGTATCAAGTTCACTGATTCTTTTCTCTGTAGAATGGAGTCTGCTGTTGAAGCTCTCAATTGCATTTTTTTTTAAGTTCTGCCATTGTATTCTTTAACTCTTGGATTTTTGTTTTGCTCTTTCTTATGGTTTTTATTTTTTATTGAAGTTCTTATCTTGTTTATGCTCTTTTCCTGATTATATACAGTTGTTTCTTTGTATTCTTTTATATTTCATTGAACTTCTTTAAGATAATTATTCTGAATTCTTTGTCAGGTAATTTGTAGACCCAATTTCTTTGGGATTGGTTATTGGAGCTCTATTAGTTTCCTTTGGGTGTGTTGTGTTTGCATGATTCTTCATGATTCATGTAGATTTGCATAAGTGCTTGTGCTTTTGAAGGAGCAAACATCTCTTCCAGTCTTTACAAACCAGTTTCACAGTGGCTCATACCTGTAATCCCAGCACTTTGGGAGGCTGAGCAGGGCAGATCATGAGGGCAGGAGATTGAGACCATCCTGGCTAATGCAGTGAAACCTTGTCTCTACTAAAAATACAAAAAAGTTAGCCAGGCGTAGTGGCGGTCACCTGTAGTCCCAGCTACTCAGGAGGCTGAGGCAGGAGAATGGTGTGAACCTGGGAGGCGGAGCTTGCAGTGAGCCGAGAATGTGCCACTGCTCTCCAGCCTGGGCAACTGAGCGAGACTCCATCTCAAACAAACAAACAAACAAACAAACAAACAAAAAAACGTTTCAGCAGGTAAAGACCCCCTGCTGGAAGTCACTGGGTTGATGGATTGCCTCTGGGATTACAGTCAACTGGAGTTGGAGCCAGGTTATGTGGTTGCTATTTTTTTTTTTAACTGGGGTCTATGGTTGAACAGCCTATTACCAGAGTTTCAAGTGAGCACAGATCCCGTCTAGGTCCTGGGCAAAGGATATTGCCTCCAAGACCTTGATCAATAGGGCTGGCACTGGTACAAGGGTCTGCTTTCAGGTCCACAATTGGATCCACATATAGAAGACCTCTTACCAAGTGTGTAGATGGGTGTGATTCCTGCTGGGTCTTTATAAGGAGTTCTGTCAGGTCACTGTATGGGTCTCTAGATGGATAGGACTGCCCTGAGACTGTGGCTGAGTACAGTTGCAGCTGGGTCACGGGGCTTTCTCAGGATCTAGAGTTGATTTGAGGTTGGCAGATCCAGATTCCAACATGGACAGGCATGTCGCCTGGAGGGTCCTTGAGTGGGAAGGACTGCTCTTGGGCCACAGATAAGAGGAGCTAAAATGGAATTACCAGAGCTACTTCAGGATGAAAATTGAATCAAGATCTTCAAGCCTGCCCCCAGGGACACAGACGGGTATATCTCCTGCCCGGTCTCTGTGCAGGCAGGACTGCTCATTGTCAGTAGTCAAAAGAGTCTATAGCCAACTTACTGGGATACTTCAGGATCTGCAATAGGACTGAGGTCAGTGGGCCTGCCTTTAAGGATATGGTCAGGCATGTCTCTTGGCTGAATTCCAGTAGAACCTAGATACATCTGCAAGAGTATTAAATGTGAAAGTCAGGGGAACCAACCAAAAATCTGGTAGTTGCTATCCTATACACATTTTCCTTCTGTGTGAGACATAAATGGTGTATAGCTTGAGCACTATTTAACTCAGCAAGGCACATCTAACTCAATAGGATACATACTAGTAAATCTATAATTGATTCTGCTCTTTCAAAGCTTTGGATGACTTTCCTTTTTGGTGTCATAATCTGAGTTGTAAAACTTATCTTCACCATAGTAGCTAGACTAATTCCCCCTGGAAATGTTTAGAATTTTCTTTCTATGCTATTGTAAGGTTTTGGAATAGTAATGTCCAATTATGCATATTTTCACATTAGTTTTGTTTGGCAATTGGTTAATCTTTTCGACGTGAATGATTTTTCCTTTTTAAAAATTATCGTTCATAATTTTTATTTGGGAAACTCTTTCATAGTTTCCTTGTTTATTTTGTACTATTTTCTTCTATCTTTCTGTGATTTCTATGGGAAGTTATTGAAAGTTCTATATCTATTCTCCATGTCACTTAACTTTTAATTATATTTTCCATCAGTAGCTGGTGCTGTTGATGTTCCACTCAGTTCCCAGTTATCACTTTTGAGAATATCCTCCAAATGCTATCCACATTACTACCAAAAGTTTACACCTCTGACTTTCTTTGGAGAGCTTTCCTTGGGCACTTGGAGCTGCTTTGCTTGGGAGATGACCAGTAGTCAATGACTAACCAAGGTAGGGGTATAAAAGCCCACATCCTTTGTCTCAAGGTGAGACAAACTCTCTAAGGCAATTTGCCTTTCAGAATGCTCCATAAAATAGAGTGAGGCTAGACATCATTTGAAATCACAATTTTGCTTGACTTTTTCTTTTCTGTTTTCTTCCTTGCTTACAAGTTTTCTTTTTCATGGGGAGGTAGTCCTTAATAAATTACATTTATATAAATCCTTGACTCAGTTTTTAAAAATATAATTCCATGGTCTTTTTATCTTGTTGCATTCCATTTCTGGAGAGTTTTTTAGTTCTATCACTCAGCTCACTAGATTTATCTTTGGCTATGTCTACTTAATAATTAAGCCTAACTGTACATTTTTTATTTTGCTAATTAAAATTTTAATTAATAAAAATTGTCCCCAAATATTTATGGGTTAAATGGCATCATATCCGGGATTTATTTAAAATACCCCAGGATGGAAGTAAAAGGGTAAATGGGGGTAATGATGAAATATGATGAGCCATGAGATGCTAATTATTGAAGGTATGTGAGAGGTACAGGGGTATTGATTATATTATACTTCCTTTTATTGAATATGTTTAACATTTTTTGTAATAAAATCTTGTTTTATAATTATCTGTTGGTTAATTTTTATTATTTGTGAATATAGTCTTGATTTTTTCTAAGATTATTAAAGATGGTTATGCCCAATGGACATTGTCTTTTTGAGGGTTTTTAAATGTTACTTCTCTTAGTTTATTTTTTATTTCATTTTTGCTTTGACATCCTTCCTTTCTCATTCATTGTGTTAATTTTTCTCAGACGGTTAGGAATATTGAATAGTTATCATTTAAAAAATTTTCCGATCATCTTTGAATATGAGAATCCCTGTTCATTAGTCTGTTACGCTTATAGCAGCTTGTGTCAGATGACTGAGTGAATGAGTGATAGTGCCCATGCTATGCAGTGGTTTAATAGTTTATCAACAGTACACAGGTATTCCTCATCTCTCATGGAACACTTGGCTATCTGGGTTACTGGTCTGCCTCTCTGACTGTAGTATCACCAGTCTCTGCTATATTTTATACATAAAAGTGTAAATACAGAGTGTTTTTGGAAGGTGATTTGGGGTAGAGCTAGGTATTGTATTAGTCCATTTTCACACTGCTATAAAGAACTGCCTGAGACTGGGTAATTCATCAAATAAAAAGGTTTAATTGACTCACTGTTCAGCATGGCTGGGGAGACCTCAGGAAACTCACAATCATGGTGGAAGGTGAAGGGGAGGCAACGTACCTTCTTCACAAGGCAGCAGGAAGGAGAAGTGCTGAGCAAAGGGGGAAGAGTAAAACCATCAGATTTCGTGAGAACTCACTGTCATGAGAACAGCATGTGGGAGACTGCCCCATGATATAATTACCTCCACCTCTGCCTAGACGTGGGGACTATGGGGATTCAAGATGAGATTCGGGTGGGGAAACAGAGCCTAACAATATCATTCTGTCCCTGGCCCCTCCCAAATCTCATGTGTCCCTTTCACATTTCAAAACCAATCATGCCTTCCCAACAGTCTTCCAAAGTTTTAATTTATTCCAGCATTACAGCGAAAGTCCAAGTTCAAAATCTCCTCTGAGACAAGGTAAGTCCCTTCCACCTATGAGCCTGTAAAATTAAAAGCAAATTAGTTACTTCCTAGATACAATGAGGGTATAGGCATTCGTTAAATACACCTATTCCAAATGGAAGAAATTGTCCCAAATAAACATGCTACAGGCACATGCAAGTCAGAAATCCAGTGGAGCAGTCAAATCTTAAAGCTCCAGAATGATCGCTTTTGACTCCATCTCACATCCAGGTCATGCTGATGCAAGATGTGGGCTCCCATGGCCTTGGGCAGCTCCACCCGGTGGCTTGCAGAGTACAGCCTCTCTCCTAGCTATTTTCACAGGCTGGCATTGAGTGTCTGTGGCTTTTCCAGGCACATGGTACATGCTGTTGCTAGATCTACCATTCTGTAGTCTGAAGGATGGTGACCCTCTTCTCATAGCTCTACTAGGCAGTGCTTCATTGAGGACTCTGTGTGGGGGATCTGACCCCACATTTCCCTTCTGCACTGCCCTAGCAGATGTCCTCTATGAGGGCTCTGCCCCTGCAGCAAACTTCTGCTGGACATCCAGGCATTTTCGTACATCCTCTGAAATCTAGGCAGCAGTTTCCAAACCTCAGATCTTGACCTCTTTGCACCAACAGCCTAACACAATGTGTAAACCACCAATGCTTGAGGCTTGTACCCTCTGAAGCAATGACCCAAGCTCTATATTGACTCCTTTTAGCCACTGTTGGGACGCAGGGCACCAAGTCCCGAGACTGCACAAAGCAGCAAGGCCCTGAGCCTGGCCTATGATACCACTTTTTCCCCTAGCCTTCCAGGCCTCCAATGGGAGGGACTGCTATAAAGACTTCTGACATATCCTGGAGACATGTTCCCCATTGTCTTGTCAATTAATATTTGAATCCTTGTTACTTATGCAAATTTCTGCGGCCAGCTTGAATTTCTCCTCAGAAATGGGTTTCTCTTTTCTATCACATTGTCAGCCTGCACATGTTCTAAACTTTTGTGCTCTGCTTCCCTTTTAAATATAAGTTCCAATTCCAAACCATCCCTTTGTGAATACATGAAACTCAATGCTTTTAAGAGCACCAAAGTCACATCTTGAATGCTTTGCTGCTTAGAAATTTCTTCTGCCGGATATCCAAATTAATCTCTGTCAAGTTCAATGTTCATAGATCTCTAGGACAGGGGCAAAATGCTGATGCTGTGCACCTCTTTGCTAAAGCACAGCAAGAGTCACCTTTATTCCAGTTCCCAACAAGTTCCTCATCTCCATCTGAGACCACTTGAGCATGGTATTCATTGTCCATATCACTGTCAGCATTTTGGTGAAGGCCATTCAACACATCTCTAGGAAGTTCCAAACTTTCCCACATCTTCCTTTCTTCTTCTGAGCCCTCCAAACTGTTCCAACCTCTGCCTGTTACCCAGTTCCGAAGTCACTTCCACATTTTTGGGTATCTTTATAGCAGCACCCTGCTCTCTGTGGTATCAGTTTACTGTATTAGTCAGTTTCATATTGCTATAAAGAACTGCCTGAGACTGGGTAATTCATAAAGTAAAGAGGTTTAATTGATTCACAGTTCAGCATGGCTGGGGAGGCCCCAGGAAACGTCTAATCATGGCAGAAGGCGAAGGGGAAGCAAGACCACTTCACAAGGCAGAAGGAAGGAGAAGTGCTGAGCGAGGAGGGGAGAGCCCCTTGTAAAACCATCAGATCTAGTGAGAAATGACTATCACGAGAACAGCATGGAGGAAACAGCCTCCATGATCCAATTACCTCCACCTTGTCTCTCCCTTGACATGTGGGGATTATGGGAATTATGGGGATTATAATTCAAAACATGATTTGAGTGGAGACATGAAGCCTAACCATATTGGTATCTATTTGTTTAGCTTCTCTAAATGCAACCCTCTTCTCTGAATATAGCAGGAGTTCTTGTCTCCACTGACTGTTGATTTTGAAGCATTCTCCTCTCAAACAATCCTTACTCCATAATGGCTTATTCCTGGACATTTTTAGTGCTATAATTTTCTTCAATTTTAAATTTTCATAAATTTTCATAAATATAATACTGCCTGCTTCTATCTTACATGGATTTCCTTTCCTGTACTGTTATGAATTATTTTTTATGTGTGTGTCTGTGTGTGTTTGTGTGTGTATGCCTTGTTTCATGGTATCTGTAAAAAGGAAAGAGTCATGTGAGCAGAATTCACCATCTTGATCCAATCCCCCTTTTACATCCACTATAATGTATAATGTTATTGTTGCAATTTATTTTCTTGTCATCTAGTTTATAGTTTTTGCATCCAATCCTATTTTCTTTTGTCTCATTTTGTTATTTCCTCCTGGCTTTCTGTTCCCATGTCATGGTCTTTTGCATGCTATGGAAGATGCTACATGCCTTATTTTCAAGTTTGTTCTAGTTTCTATACTAGATTATATTCAGAAAAGAGCGTAACTTTGGGTTAAACTTAATTCATCTTTTTTGAGGTAGAGCAGGAGAGCATGCTGATTCAACAGTTCAGAGCACAGTTCCCATGACCCAGTCGGTGTCTGTCAGTTGTTTCTCTAGGGTGGCTTCTTGAACCAATGCAGGAAGACATACCCTGATGTCCATTTCTATTTCTCTAATACTCCGTGTCCTCTCTTCCCCTATCCTCTAGCTCTAAAACTCTTTTGGTTGGGGTCAATCTCACAAAAAGATTGTGCCAAAACCAGATCTTTTATACCATCTATGAATTTCTAGGTGCAAATTAAAATAGAAATATTAATTCATTCGATTACTCAAGAATTATTACCTTCCTTCTCCATGCTTTCCTGAGACTGGGACTGGGAGTCAGCAGGTGAAAATTTACTTTGTCTATCGTGAAAGCCACGTAGATACACTAGAGGAAGAAGACTTGTGGATGTTATGGATTATCTGAGCTGAAGCTAGTGATGAAGAAGGCCTTCCTACATTTCCTTTTTTCACCTTGAGTGGGCTTTCCCTATTTTGTCTATTCTATCTTTAGGGTACATTTCTTATATATGTTAACGATAGTTTCTCTCTTAGGGTTTGATTAGGGTGTTGGTATGAGGTATTTGTTTTGTTCTCACATACATTCTGGTGGAAAGTGATTTGAATGCCTGCCTCAAGAACCACTAGCAACTGTAGAAATACAGATTAAATTTTTACTTCTGTTAAGCATTGATTTTGCTTTACAACAGACACCATATCTTAACTGTGGTTTTATCAATAGTTTACCATTCCAGATTTTAAATACTTTTTTTTTTTTTTTTTTTTTTTTGAGTCAGTCTGTCTCTGTCACCCAGGCTGGAGTGGAGTGTAGTGGCGAGATCTTGGCTCACTGCAACCTCTGCCTCCTGGTTTCAAGCGATTCTCCGGCTTCAGCCTCCCGAGTAGCTGGGACTACAGACATGTGCCACCACACCTGGCTAATTTTTTGTATTTTTAGTGGAGGCGGAGTTTCACCGTGTTAGCCAGGATGGTCTCAATCTCCTGACCTCATGATCCACCTGCCTTAGCCTCCCAAAGCACTGGGATTACAGGCGTGAGCCACTGTGCCTGGCTTTTAAATACATTTGACTCACTAATTATAATCCTGACAGAAGAAAATTATTTCAAAATCAATCTTCATTACTAGACAAGATTTTGATAGACATTGGTAATTCAACATGTTGCATTGTCCAGTAGAATATTACCAGGAGTTACTCTCTCAAGTTCCACCAATGTCGTTGGTTTTTCTTAAAGAAAACTCACTGAACAAAGTAGCTGTTTGTGGCAACTTCACAGATTGTACCACTTCAGATGATGATTCTGCTTCTGATTCTTACTAGATTAAAAACACCAAACTTACGGGGAGAACTGCTTCTCTCCACATGTATGTATTGCACTTCCATATCACCTCTACCATAATTCTAAACTAAGCATATGAAAGAACAAAGACAAACAAAATAACAGCATTTTCTATTATAGCATCAGTAATGGCATCAATCTGTTCCCTCTCTACTCTTTTCTTGAACTAAGACTTGGGTTTTCTTTAACCACCAAATACTTTAGAAGTTGAATTTTGTAAAGGGAATTTCTTATTTTGAAGCATTTTAAAGTTTCCTTCAATGTTTTGAAATGTTCCATTGAAATTTCTAGTATAGGATTAATATTTTTTATGTTTGCTACAGCATGGACATAATTTCCTTATTATATTCAGAAAGTTATTGTCACAATTTTTAAGTGACCCAGAAATATTCTTTTAAAAAAGTATATCTAACATAAGTGTCCACTGAAACTAATAAAAATTTAGAGACTTCAGTTTTGATTTTAATCTGTTAATTATTATTTTGCCATAATAGTGAAAGTTATAACTGGGTATATCTATTAGTGACTTTATTCCTTACTGGCTACTGGGTGTGAGTATGTCTAGCTGTAATCTTATCCTCACTATTAATTACCAGGGTTGGACTAGCTTCTCTGTTCCATTTATACTCCGGACACTATGCTGAAGTGATGATAAATATTATTGTCCTTAGTGACACTGGGGGTTTGTCTGTTAAAACCTGAATTTCTATAAATGCATACTGACTTCTGAGTGAATGTCTAGCCTATAGTACTCTCAGGATTGTAAAGTCATAGCTTCCTCTAATTTTTAAATGCTCCCTGGAGCAACTCATGAATCCTTAGCAAGAATATACACAGACCTTCAGGAAAATATGACAGCTGGAGTATGGATTTTCAGACCACTAACCATTTATTAGTTCTACTTTGGAGGCCTAGAAGTGAATTCTTTGGGAAAAAATGTACCTTATATTGTGTCTAAATTTTTGGTGGAATGAGTATAGGTTATGTAATCTCATAAAATTCAGGTCTGAGAGTCAGGTCTCCTTTTGATATCTCCTTTTGATAATGCAATATCTGTTTAAAAATAGTATCTATATTTCTTTTTAAATCATTAACATACATTTTATTATAAGAAATGTAAAAAAGAAGGATGAGTAAAACAAAACAGGAAAATAAAAATGCTCAGATAAAAACTCCATTAACAACAAAGAAAATGGCTTTCATGTATTTTTAAAATTAGTTTTTAATTACACATTTAATATCTGAACACCTCCTTTTTGTATAAAATTAAATTACTAAAGGTAATCACCATCTTAAATTCCAATCTCTACCTGGTTATTAAACTTCTGTTTATCTGCCCCAACTTTTTTCCTATGCATTACAGAAACACACACACACACACACACACACACACACACATACACACAAATGTAAGTGCTCCATTGTCCCTTTATATGTCAGTGTGTACTTCTTAAAAGGACACTCTCCTACATAACACATTGTTACCGTCATTATTAGGAAATCAACATTGCTACGATATCAACATCAAATTTTATTGACTGTCACAATAAAGCCATCTATAACTATTTTTTCTCATTCTAGTATCCAATCAAATATTATGAATTGTGTTTAGTTATCATGTCTCTATAGTCTTTTTCTATATAGAACTGTCCCTTAATCTTTTCTTGTGTATCATGACCTTCATATTTTTAAAGAGTATGATTAGTTTCTTGGCATAATGTCTCTCAATTAGCATTGGTCTATTGTTTCTTCGTGATTAGAATTAGGCTATGCTTTGGTTATAG
The DNA here is from genome assembly GCF_043159975.1 of Macaca nemestrina. Lineage (NCBI taxonomy): Eukaryota > Metazoa > Chordata > Mammalia > Primates > Cercopithecidae > Macaca > Macaca nemestrina. Next base: position 164,507,683 of record NC_092131.1, read on the forward strand.
TGATGTCTACATCCTGTAAGAGGCACACAGTGCTGATATATGTGATATCCACTTTTGACATGATTAAGATGGTCTTTTCTAGGTTTCCCCATTGTAGATTTAATTAAAACATATTTTATAGTTATCTAATTAGTATTCAATAAGTATTTTTCAGAAACACTTAAAACATCTTGTTTCTCATCAAAATTTTCTTCACTAATTTTAGCATCCATTGCTGACATTTGTCTGAAATAATTAATAGTAGGGTGCAAAGGGGGACTGTCTAATGCCATCTTTCTTTACAGATTTATTACTAGGCATTTTGCTACAAGATAAAGCTTTCTGGTTTTGTCCATTTGGTATTCATTTTTAAAAAATAGTATAGAATAATAGATTCCTATTTTATTAAATGGGTTATAATTCCTTAGTATCATTATTTATCTTGATACTCAGATTATCCAAGATTTGGCCCTTTGTTCTTGTGTTCTCTTCATTCTTTAAGCAGTTGTTTATTTTCTGGCACAGCTATTTTTCCAAGGATTTCTAATTTTTTTTAAATTTTTTAATGAGGAGAGGTATGTAGAAACCAAGATTTGGGTGCTCAGTGTGTTTGTTAGTGACGTGTCATTGCTTCAAGGACAGAGCTTAGAAATATATGTTTCCACATGTACTTCTATATTTATTTTTATATTAGAAACTATGTGTTCACGGTAATACTGTCAATACCAAACCAATACCACAAGGTTTATTTTAGAGTGTTCCCTTTTCATATTTGTAACTTCTGTCTCTTGCAAGAGACATGTTCCCACTATCCTCATTATGTTTATTTATTTACTCAGTCTCCCTATATAAAAACAATATCCTGAATTTGCAATTTGCCTCCTTAGCCCCAGCCATGACGAATATACCAATGCAGCCGGTGCACTACTTAGCCTCTCCAAAGGAGGGAAAAGGAGAAAAGGGCCTCTAAGACTTTTAAATAAATATGTTTCAGCTTGTTTTTTCCCATCATAATTATTCATTATCTATGTTGTCCCCCTGTATAAGTCAGTAAAGAAGCATGCTTTCAATTTTATCTGTCCCCTCAACCCCTATTTCTTAGGTTGATATCATCTGAAATTTGATTTCCAGATTAATACACTTTGTATGCTTATTTATGTAGACTTAATAATTATTTTAAAGTTTTTAGTCATTATTGTTGTTTCCCCCGACTCCATTCTTCTTCTTGCTGAATTCCATCTTTTAATAGAATATTTGTCAGTCTATGACTGGTAAGTGTGTTTATTTCATTCTTATATGCTAATATTATTTGTCTAGCCATAGATTTAGAATTATATTGTTTTGAGTTCTTTAAAATTTCTTCTCTTTTTTTATTTATCTAATGTAGCTGATGGGAAGACTAGTCTCAGATATGAGACTTATGACAGTTATTAATAAAAGCCAATAGTAACAACAACCTAGAAAGTTAACAAAACATAAGTACCAAAATAAGGCAGCAAGGAAAGCTATAAAGTATTTTATATTTAAACAAAGCAGTCCTAAGACTCCTGTGGAGAATGATGAAAACTGTATTAAAGAACATACATAGCTCAGAAAATATAAGGATAGTCCATGCTTTTGGACGGAAAAACTTGACGTATAAAGATACCATTATTTACACCAATAATCTATACATTTATTGGAAGCTCTTTCAAAGCTCTAGCTGAAATTTCTTGCAAATGTATTCTATGAGTATTGTATTTGCTAAATATAAGATAAATAAATCAGTAGAATAAAGAGCTCAGAGAAGGGAATATATATAAACACACACATACATACATATACATATATTCAGGAGTAAACTTAAGTTTAGGTCCCAGCCTTTTTAGAAAATATACAATCTTTACCAAGTTTTCTTTATGTTAACTATATAAAAGTGAATTGCATATGATTTTCTCTATTTCTAGTTTTTAGAATTATTTATAGGATATAATAATCATTTATTCTTTAAAAGTTTAAAAAGCCTATTTGAATAAAATGACTTGATAACTTGCTAAATTTCTTATCAAAATTTTAACTAATTCTCTTATAAATCAATATTGGTAATTTATATTTTTTGAGAAAATTGATCATCTCTTTTTTTGTAAAGAGAGCTATGATATTGCATATACTAATATATTTTAAATTAATTCCTGATTTTTCTGTTCTCCTTTTGTGTTTGGGTAGGTTTGTCAGATATTTTTCCATTTTAAATGTTTTGAAAGAACCAGCTCATGTTTATTTTACATATTATTATTTTAAAATTATTTTTTCTGTTTGGGTTATTTATCTTGTCTTTAGCTTTTAAATTACCTATATTATTATTTAATTTTTCTTTTTTATATTAAAAACACTTAAATGTATATATTTTTGTATTTGATTTATATATATATTGCTTTTTAATTTTTATTAACTTTTATATAGCTCAAAATTGAAGCTTTGAGTTATTTTTCAATCCATAACTCAATACCTTTTTTCTTCCTTTCTTTAGTATGGTGGTTTAATTTTAAAAACTCTTTTTAGTCCTTTGAAATTTAGAAGAAAGATCTATTAAACTATTCTTTAAGATATTGAAAACATATTTATAACTATTAAGGTAAAAATAAAGCAATTTCTAATGATTCCAAGAGAATGATAAATTTTGTATGCTTATACTTTCTTTAGCTGTTTTTTACCTCTTTATATTACAATTTCTTATTTATCACAATCCTGAATTATAAAAATCAGGTTATTCACTTTTAGAGTATATATTAGCTCGTTCAATATTTATGATGACACTTGCATTACATTTTATGAACATATTTTCAAAAATTATTTAAGCAGTTGTTCAAATACTTTATTATTACCAATGCCCCTTCATAATATAATGAAATATATAATACAATGTAAATAAATATAAATAAATAAACGTAATGTAATGGGTAGTGACTTTTGAGTTTTTAGATGTATCTCTCCATCAGCTTGAGAATGGCCTTCAACAATTTTTAAGGAATATAATGTGGGTGGTTAGTTTTCTGAGCCCTGCTTTCTTGGCAATATATTCCTATTGTTCTTACCACATGCCTGGCAATGCATATCTGTTGCTACTTGGGTTAGTGCCATACCTCTTCCTCAAGTTATAGTGATTGCACCATTTTATCCTGGAGAATTAATTTTGTCCTGGAGATTAAAAACTGAGAACAATAGGATTTTTCTTTTTCTTTTAGAGATCATGTGTTTTTAAAATTTGTTTTCTGCTTGAACAAATGTGTGATTTTTTTCTTATTATTAAAATTCCAAGAATGTATCAAGACATACAGATATTTTACATGTATTTTGTCTTATATGTGTAAGTATGGGGAGAGTAAAAGTCTACCCCTTTGCCTCATGGTTCTGTGAGGAGGCTTCATTGACACTCTTGGTCCCCTTGAAGGCTCCTTTTCCATTCTCTAGCCAACTGCTTGGGAGGAGTTACTTATCTATTTTGTGAGTTTAGAAGATGTTGGTCAGTCACTTCTGAATATTTATCTCTGTCTTTTTAGTTCAGTCTACCTGCACAGAAGATGCATATCTGGTGTCCTCTGACCCCTGTGGTCAGCTACCAGCCCCTGTGTTGGAGAGCTGTGGTTGCACAGCCTTGCTAGTAACTGGGTGGGTATGTCTGTCTGACTCAGGATTAAACTACTAAGAAACTCTTGTGGTCTAAGATTTAAGTCAGGTTCTCAAATCAGCCCTATTAACCAGCTGATAGTTTTATTTCTCATTACATGAGTATTTTGTCTTCTTTGTGATTCAGGAGGACAATGGGCACCCCATCCAAATTCTTAGTATTTGGTGTATTCTTTCTTTCAACTCACGGGTTCAAATATTTCTTCAGTTCCAAAAATTTCTTCTTGTTTTTCTCCTCTTCCTCCTCCCTTCTGTTTGCTCTGTATTTCTCTTTAAATTTAGAAATTCCTATTATTGCTTTGTTTTCTTTGTGTGCGTGTTTGTGCGTGTATTTGATTTTCTTGATCTGCCAGTGGTCCTCACCCAATTTAAAGATTTTTGTGAATTTCTGCTGGGATTCCATCCCATTCACTTTTCAGGTGTTTTGTAGAGATTATGAGCTGAGTTGGCCCTTCTTTCACTGTTTGTTGTAGCAGACAACTCAGGAATTCTGGTGCGTGATGCCTTGTGGACTGTTTCCATGGCTGATACAGTCTTTTTTCTATTTGTATGCTTGGGTAGTCATTTCAAGACAATTTGGAAAGTGGACCAGGGACAGCTCATCATGTTTAAGCTACTATTTTTTCTCCAAGTCTGTTCACTTAAATGGGTTACATTCACCTGTGACTTAGTTTCCCTATTTGTAAAGCAGAGAAAACCTCAATTACTTACCAGAGTCATGAAGATAAATATAGTTCATAGATGTGAAAAAGATCTGGAAGTGAATATTGTATGAAGCAGAAATTATGATTGGGCTTTTGAATAGTCACAAATATTACAACAAAATAAATTATGAGTTCAGGACTAAAATTTCCAACTGCTGTCTGTGGATAAAGTACTGATTCCTTACATTAAAAATAGCCACTGGATATAATAATTTAGTTTAGTGATGTGCTCTGAGGTAACCAGAACAGAAAGTAGTGACATATTCTTATAGCAGACCATGTGGGCAATCAGAATAGGAACAAATAAAGTATGCAGTTTCTTTTTATTGTACATCTGTTCTTTCATTTCTATTTTCTTTGAAAAAACTGCTTCTTCAATAGAACAACCTTATGATGACTTTACTGTGTTTCCATAATATTATGATGCAGATATTTCTTTACAGCCAGAGCCTGAGTGTGCAGCGGTAAAAGGCAGTGTTGCAAAGTTACTATTGGGATTTCTTTTTCTGTTTATCTCTTCAAATACAGGTGGGAGTTTCTCAGAATCTATAGGACTCAAGATAGTATTTTGGAAGCTTATTGTGTTTTTTGTGTGTGTGTGTGTGTGTGTGTCTTTTTTTTTGTTACTCATTTTAGAAAATCGAGTAACTTATTAAGCCTCAATTTCCTAAATAAAATAGAGATTATGTAGCTTTGCTGAGTTGACAATTTTATACATACATTCACATATATTCATGTAGGTTTATATCAATATCTCAATTAGTAATTTTAAAATGAGTTTAATAATCTAATATTGCAAGCAATATCTTGTCTAATAATCACTCATTTGTTCTAGGATGGCATGGAAGTAGAATCTGATTTAGATTGCCGAGAACTAAGAGGCTCTTTCCCTATGCTAATATTTTCTTTATCCTCTGTGGGATACCTCTACATGTCACAGGTTATATGCAGAGATAACATCTATAGGACAAACTTAACAATAAGTAAAACACTTCCTCATTTGCTTTTTAGAAATTATGCTGTACTAGGTATGAAGGCAGTAGGTATGAAAAACATCAACTTAGTGAGTATGCTGAGGGGCTGAATCAGTGTGGCTGAAGGCTGCGGATAACAAACAATCTCATTATAAAGCATGTGATTAACATGGAATTGGTTAAATTGGAACCTATAATTCCTAACAGTCAGATAATGGGCAATGAGAACTCTTAAATTTAAATCATTTGCTCCTACATCTGATGTTGATGTGCTATTAGTGAACAATTTTTTCCATGAAAATAATGAAATACTTATTAATAGTATGGCCATATATTTATTTACATATAGACTTTGATTTCTTCAGGGAAATAACATATGGAATAAAAGAATCAAATTTTTAATTACTTAGATCTCTTACAAATCTTGTTTGGGCAAATCTTAAGGTACTTTGTTTGAATGATGCATTTCAAATGTCACTGAAGTTTTAATTACATCAATATAAAGACTCTTAATTAAACTCACAAGAAAAATAATTATTCACATTAGCCATAATACCTAGTGCTATCATGTACTTGGCATGTCATTCAATAGAACCAGATCCTTGATTATTTAAATGTGATAATAAATTACTTAGTATTGACAGCTATGCTCAATCCTAGTTTGAAGAGCATACATTGTAGAATCAAAGTTCAGCTGTGAATCAAGTTCAGAATGCTGTTCAGGCATGGCTTCTATATATACAATGGTAATTCCACTGAAATCCACAAAATACCTTGATTATTCTTCAAGAGATAGGGTCTAGTGAGTGGTATTTATCAAGGCCATTATAGAAAAAAAGATAGTGTACAATTTCACTGTCTCTCTGGATTTCCACTTACTCTATGTCAATTTCCCTCACCCCATCAGCGTCACTATAATAATTTTTCAGCTCCTTAGCTAATATGTTTCAACCTGAAGAAAGCTTCATTGACACTTTAGACTAACTTATATTTCCTATTAAGGGCTCACATATCCACCCGTACTTTGTCAATGAAAATATTCATTTTATAATGTTGATGTGACTTGTTTAATTATCTTGTCCCAGCTCAGTTCTCAAGACTAGACAGTGAAATAAACTCTTAGAAGGCAAGAACCACGCATGTTACATTCTTCTAAATCTTTTGCCTCTGTCAGAGGACATGGTCTGTGTCATATGTTAAAAGTTATTGTTGAATAAATAGGTAAATGAATAAATGGTTATGCAGATTTCTAGGTATGATGAACTTCTCAGTGAAAAACTTCACTCAAAGCTAAAGAAGATTTACTTGAAGCTAAAGTTTATCTTAATACCAACGGGTTTCAGTCAGTCAGTGAATTAACCAGAACAAACTAATAAAACTGCCTAGGTGGTTTTGGAACCCTGAAAAATATGTGTATATTTAAAATTTTAATTATCTTAATTCAATGACATTAAAAATTATGAATGAAGCTATTCTCTAAATTTAAAATTTACTGATAAGGAAAATATGGATCTTAAGTCAGTAAGGTATCTCATACAATTTTATGGTCTATCCTTTGCTTTCAGACAGATTTATAAATGAATTCTGCTCATCACATTTTTTCCTCTAGCCACTTGAAAAATGTTTAAGACTGTAATTTGATTATTCTAATGAGGTAAAAAAAATTATCATTGCCCAAAACATTATAAGTGAAAAGAGGAAACCTATAATTTAACCCCAGTTAAGGGTATTTTCTTTGTTAGGCATGTGTACACTGTCTGTGAGTATTTATTTATAATAAATGCTAGACATGCTATGCTAGGTTTTTACCTTGGATATGATGGGGATACCTTCTCTGCTACCTTGTAAGGCAGTGTAATAGAGTAGAAAGAACCTGGTTCTTGAATTAAATGAATCTGAGTTTAAATTCCATCCCATTCTGTATTGGAACTGAATATATTTATTTCTCCATGGTTCACTTTCCTTTTGTTTTCGGGGAGAAATAATTGTAATAGAGGATGAAGTGAAATAATTGGTGTCTTTTGGGTGGAGGATCACTTATTCTTTAGAGAAAAGGCTTCCCAGAAATGTATTACTCTGTCTTAACAACTTCCACTGGAGAAAAGCACAAATTTGGTTTTAGTTAATATTCCTTTAAATCTAAAAATGGATTATCCTTGCCTATTTATATTGTATTTTGTTCCCAACCTTAAATCCTCTTTGGTCCTAATCTGATATAGTATATGTTAATGTCTCAGGTTTATCTTTTCATCAATATTAGGTATTTTGGTTCTAGTACATAGGAGTTTTGAGTCACTTCTGATGGGGAGAATTTGAAAAAAAGGAGAATTCTATGAAGAAATGAGAGTTAAAGGAGGTTGCAGAATGGTTGCAAAAAATGAGCCGAGCGTGATGGCGTGTGTGTGTAGTTCCAGCTACGCAGGAGGCTGAGGTGGGAGGATCACCTGAGCCTGGGGAAGTCGAGGTTGCAGTGAGCCACGATCTCATCACTGCTCTCCAACCTGGACAACAGAGTGAGACCCTGTCTCAAAATAATAATAATAATAACAACAACAACAACAATAACTGTCTCTCTCCTAGTTAGATTTCATTTGATATTTTATTTGTAAACTATCAATGAGGAAAGTGTTATTAAATGAAGAGTTTTGTACATGTTGACTTTAGTTGACAGTAAATAGATTTCAATTTCTAATTTATATTTATAAAATGTATATACTTTTTGTGACTATAGATAGAAAAAATATACATAAGGAGAAGAACCTCCACTGTATTTGGTGAACTTAAACTTTCTCCTTGCATTTATTATTAATGCAATAATGTTAAGATTTAATCTTAACCTATTTACTGAGGCCACAGCAGTAAATAAGATGTATTTTAGCAATTTATAGTTAAATATTAGCATTTAAATTTGCTAATACAATTTTACCTTCTCTATTAAATACTTAATATATTATTTTTATGAATTAAATTTTCTCTAAAATATTTCTAGACTGATAATCACTTGTATATAATAGTCATAAATTTTATATACTGATTTTTACTTTCAATAGCTCAATAATTTAAATTATTTTCATTAGCTGAAGTACATTTAACAGTACAGTAAACCATATTTCTTGATTGCTACATTAGAAAGAAAAGAAATTTATCTTTTATGTCATTAATCTATTTTAATGGATATATAATTTCTGTGGGCTGTTCTTTATTAGTAAATTCATACTTTCTGTATTACCCATTTAAAAATATTTGTATAGCTTAGAGTTGAAGGCTTCTTAAATTTGTTTTTGTATTTCAGGCTTTCCATATAAATGTATGTGCTACTGATTTTGAAAGAAGAACAAAGCCCCTGTGAGCTATATTGTAGATGTTAATGACATTGTTAAAATGATGACAGATTGCTTTAGTGTTGGATATGCACTTAATTGGAGGAAGTGTAACAAAATACGCTATTTCATATTATTTAAAAGAGTCAGTCAAGAGCCATCACCCACTTACAGTGGTGTCTTTACCCAAATCATAAAGCGTGTGAAGTATTAAAACTGATAGAAATTGCAAGTAGCATGTATTCATGCACTGTACATTCATCTAGACAACCCATTAAATAGTGTTTGTTAACCTTTAATTCAGATGTCTACAATAAGATAATATAATGTAAAACACAAGTCAATGGAGGGTCATAAAACTGTTTCTGCTACAGTTTTTATTAGCCTGGTATTTGATGCCGAATATAGTTAAACCCTGAAGCAAGTCTTGTATACAAGTGTGGAATCAATATATTCTGATACAAGTTTAATCTATTAAATATGTGACAAGTATTATGTTTATTGCTAGGATCCATTAAAATATAGACATTGTTGTTGATAAATGTCACCACATCCTACTCTATATCATGCGCTTGCCCTTGCAATTCAGAGAACCCATGGGGGCTCTTGGCTGCACCCTCTAACTTAGGTTGCCATAAAATCCAGCGTTGTTTAGCTACCCAGAGCATTTTTAACTTAATTTTTATGTTAGCTATTATATAAGGAAAGGATATGTATAAACACATAGATACATATTTTGCATAGACGAAGAGCAAGAATATCCTTCTAAAATGGGTGGAGGATTATGCATATATTAACTTATGTTATTTTCACTTATTTGTATTTTAGTTTTTATGTAATGAACATATCTTCTTGCACATTAATAATATTTAATTAAGTTGACTATTGAATAGAAAAAGTGATGATAAAACTGTGCTAATCTCCTGCTCATATTCACAAAACTATCTGTTGCAATCGGAAAATTAGATACCATCTTAGAGAGGGGCTTTAATTGAAGTTTAACATTCATTTGATCAGCCAGAGAAGCTATGTATATTATAATATTTGCTCAACATTGATGGAAATTACTTTTTCATATTCTTCCAAATACAAAAGTTCAGAGTGATGACCAGCTTATGAGTAGTAGCCACCAAGATATTCATACGGCCCCTCAACACTGCGAATGGATGACACCAGCTCTCAAACTTTGGATAGAGTCAGAAAATGGAGTTTATTAACTATCTGTTAGATTCTCATCTTCCCTGGCTCAGCATTGATAAGCATTCAAGGTTTTCCTTGAACAGATGACCTGAATTGGAAATAAAGTGGAATAGTTAGGAAACTTCGAACCATAACCTTTACACTAACTGAATGTGGTTGACACGGCTTCTAAATCTACTTAGGGAAGGGGCACAGAGTCTTGAGTTCTTTCCCTTGTGAGTTCTTTGCATCTTTCCATTCATATGCCTATATACATTCATGCACATACACACACACAGACATTTACATTTAAATTTTCAAGTCCTCAAGAACCAAGTCTATTTACAAGTCCTCTGAAGTGATGAATGTGTATTTGACTTACAGGAAAACAAGTATATGTGGCTCTTTTTCATTTCTACCAGTTAATCCGAAGTCATTTTTGCCTCTGAGTTTTTAACCTATTTTTCTTCGTGGTTGTGAGCCCAGTCTTACTTTAAGAGCGATAGTACAACTTGCTTTGCTGTTTGAGGATTTTGAGATATGGAACCTTAATTCCCTCATCTTTGTCATAAACTCACACCTAAAAATAGTGTAATTGTGTGGTCTATTTACCTAATTCTTTTAAACATATACAGGTTTCACATAGGCCATTATGGTAATTCTCATTTTCCTCTTTCCCAAAGCTTGTGACTTCTTAATATCTAGATATTAAATTTTTAGCTTATACTTGGAAGCCATAAATGTCTAGGGCTGAATCTAGAATAAGTTATATAATGTTAAAATAGCTAATCAAATCCAAGGATTTGCATTTAAATACATTATTAGCCCTCCTAAGATTTTTTTATCCCTTATAATTAGTTCTATGAGATTATTTACATTATTTATGCTGTTACATAGAGCCACTTCTTCCAATTAAATTGAGTGTCTACCAACACTTCAACCATTTTATTAGGACAGTGGTCAAGTTGCTGTGTCTTTAATTAAGAACCACTATAATTTGGACTGGTTAGTTTTTTATAATCTTGAGTAGGTTGTTAATGGAATTGAAAGTTTCTTTTCCCTCTTAAAAAATTTTCTGTCTGTAAACTGCATTCTAATAACTCTACCTAAATGTTTGAAAATTTTACGCAGCTTCCAACGATTTGCTTGCTGAAAACATTTTATTCCAGTCACATTCTTCTCTAATTTTCAAATCACTGGACAGTATCGTCTCCTGAACCAACATGCAAATAGCCTGTTGGAGGACTAAAAAAAGATCAACTTTGTATTAGTTTTCTAGTGTGGTGTAACAAATTACCACAAAATTAGTAGCTTTAAAGAAACTCATTTATTGTGGCATAGTTTTTGTGGGGTAGGAGTCAGAGGACTAGAGTCAAGGGGTTAAACAGGGCGTATTTCTTTCTAGAGCTTGAGGCCCCTGTTCAAGTGCACATGATTTTGGGCAGAAATCTGTTCTTAGCACTTGTAGGACTAAGGTCTCCTTTTGTTTGGCTGCCTGTAGCCAGGGGTCACTCTCAGGTCCTAGAAGGTACCCAGTTCCTTTCGATGTAAACTTCCCACACACCTCTCACAACGTGGAAGCTCGCTTTCTGAGGCCAAGAAGAGGATCGGACCTCAGAGAAAGTCTAAGCACTCTGTTAAAGGGCTTCAAACTGATTAACTCAGATCCATCCAAGATAATCTCTCTTCTCATTAGTTTAAGTCCACTTGATCTGGGCCATTCATTACATATGCAAAATCCCTTCACCCTTGCCATGTAAGGAAACAGAATCATGAATCCTCTTTTAATGTGAAGTGCACTTGAAATGTTGCTGTTTCTTATACCATTACATCTCAGAAGATTCCTTTGCTTGAAAGCTGTTATATTTATAATTAAAGGTAATGGCTCCAGCATATTGAACATCTATTATGTATTAGCACATACTTTTTAATCCTTAAAAACACTCTACAAAGGCATTATTGTGAATTTTTTTAAAGAAACCAAAGATCAAAAAGTTTATATTATTTTCTGAATGTCACAAAGACTGTAGGGATAGAAGACTTATGTGAATTAGGTTTTTCTAATTCTAAAGTCTGTGGTTTTTTTCCCCCTTTTATTTTGCAGTATTGAAAAATCACATGGATTAGGTAAAGTTGACATAGCCCATCTGAAAAGTCTACTGAGCCCCAAATGACCAATGTATAGTCAAATTTTGCTCATAGCAATTTCCCCTAGCGCCTTGGGATTTGGTATTAAAAAGGATTTAAATCTATAACCAGAAAGAAATCTTTGTGCTAAATAGATGTGTGTATCTCATTGCACCATTGATGTCAAGCATTGAAATGGTAATAGATTATACCACTTCCAGAGGCGTGGTGGAAGACAGATGGAAAAAGGGTTAAAATACCTGTATGCTTTATTGCAGCTTAATGTGATTTTCTCCATTGCTCCATGTGAACAAAAAAGCTCTAAATACTTCTAGAATATTCCCTAGAGTCAATCGCTTTGTTAATGCACAGTAAAGTTTGAGGATGTATTCTTTCTAAAGAAAGCTAAGTTTACTAGGACATGTGAGTTACAGCACCACCCCCACCCTCCTCACCCCTTTCTAATATTAATCTTATAAGAGCTACAGTTCGATTTCTTAGATCATTGCTCACTTTAGGGGGAAAAAAAAATCTTCCTTATGAGAATCACTCCTTGTATAGATCAGCCCTCACAGAAGATTTTAACGTAATTCTGGTTAAGAATTTTAGAATACATTTTGTGCAACACTGCACAGAGGACTCATGGGCAGCACACCTATGAGTGTATGGAGAGTTACAGTGAAAACTTTCTAGGCTTTTGTGATAGTCCACTGATTCCAAAACACCAACAAGAACTTTGCCTGGTAGTGCTCAAGGTGCTAGGTCTAGTCAAAGTATCCTCGGCTTTGTAACATATTTATTTAAGGGCTGGGAATCTACAAGCAGCTGATGATAAATATCGATGTACGAAAACGTTGTTAAGCACTGCACTTAACTATCAAACACCAGTGAAAATGTACAGCAGGTACCCGCTTTCTGTGAATCTCTATCTTTTGAATTATTTCCTTAATTATTTTGTTTCCTAAGTTATCTTCTTTATCCCATAAACAAAAATATTGTTTAAATGCTTACTTACTGGATTATTTTAAAGAAAGCACTGCATAAGGCAGATAGGCAGTAATTTGTTAAAAGGCCAATTTATCAAGACTCAATGGGGCATGACCCCATAGCACATGCCATTCATTGCTTATGCCAGATTGGTGCTTGGCATAACTATATCCTAGAAAGAAAATGTTGTCTCTAGCTGGCAGAGTCAATCCATGAAAATTTAGCTACTGTTAAGATTCCTCAAAGACAAGCCAATAAATATAGCATACTATTGGGAACACTTACTAGCAATGTCAGGAGTGGAAGTACCCACTAATGTTTTAAGGAATGCACTTTTAGTGACATTGTGACCCTAAAAGATGATGTCATTTTTTTAGCTAACTTTATAGCATGATCTGGATAAATATGTGTCAGGCATAAGGCCAGGCACTCTACATACTTGCCTCACTTATTCCCCATAACCTGATGAGAAAGATGCTATGTTCCTAATGTTGGCAAGGATAAAAATGAACCTGCTTCAGGAATCTAGAAGCTTCTCCAGGGTAAGGACAATAGATTATCAACCATACACTTCAGTGCCATCCACAAGAGCTGATACAGAGCAGGGGTTTAATAAATATTGTGTTTTCACATCTGGAGGGGCAGAGATAGAATTCAAACCCAATTCCATCTAGCTCTAAAGGAAATGCCAATCAATTATCCCAGGTGGATAAGTATAAAGTGGTATATTTATATATAAAAGCCAGATTGATAGTTAATGTGATCTGACCACCAAAATGACCACAGATCTTAGAAATGTAGCTTCCTTAATTACAGTCTACTATACTCAGGCCAGCCGATGTGAAGATATTTTAAGACTATCATCAATGTTCTCTCTCTTTCTCTCTCCATAGATATATTTTATATGTATATGTGTGTGTGTGTGTGTGTGTATATATATATATGTACATATATGTATAAAATCTGCAACCCAGATTTTTCTTCTGAACCCTACATTAGGTTATCCAACTGATTGATTTAACATATCTGTGTAGAAATCTTAAAATTATCTCTAATCCAAATAAAGAAGCAAGCACCAAATAGGACAGAGAACATGGTTGTCTTGTTCATGACTGTTTCCTCAGAGTTTAGTACGATTCCTGACATAAAATAGGTTTTAAAGAAATTTAAGTTGAATGACTACATGGATGAATTAACAAACTGATAATCTTCTCCAATGCCTGGTAGTTCTGTCCAAATCTGCCTTTTCTCTTGTATTTCTTACAAAGAAAGGGCACCATCTTCTTCCTGGTAACTCAGGTCTAAAATCTAGAAGTTATCCTCTACATTCTATTTCATTTGCTCCATGACACTCAAATGTAATTGATGACCGCATAGTATCATGTGCCTTTCCTAGAGTCCAATACACTTGTAGTCTTTCCTTCTATTCCAACTGATATTGCTGTAGTTCAAATCCATACCTTTCTTTTCTGAACTGTTGGGCTAGCTTCCTGGATGACGTCTATGCCTCCAGTTTTGAAATCCTCCCATTTATCTTTCATACTATGCTGTTATCTTCTAAAACACAAATCTAATTATGTTATTTATAAGTTTAGAATCATTCCATAATTTCACCCTATCCAGACAATTATTGTTAATACCTCAAACGAGGCAAACAACGGCAACAGCATACCTGACAATGGATCCCATGATTGCTAACATATATTTTGGATTCTATTCCAGCCAACTTTTTTTCTAGAAATTTTCATTACCAGTTTTTCCTACGAATTAACCTCTTCTGCTTGACTGGAACTATCCCATGAACATTTGCATGTAACACATGCAATGTTTTTCTATGTTTAAAAAAATGTAAATCTTCCTTGGCCCAGCAGGAACCTAATTTTACTTCCCTCTTTGTAAGCAATTGTCTGTCTCCTGCGCATTTTTTATCCTCACAAACAATGCCATCGACCTTCCTGTTGCTAATTCCAATATTCAGAATTCATCATCCTTAACCTCTTAGCAACATTTGAGAGTTATTCAGAACTTTTCTCTTCCTGGAATGATTTGCTTATTTCAGCGTTGTGACATCACACTCTTCTTGTTTTCCTCCATCTCTCTGGTTATTTTTCATTTTTCATTGCAGCCTCTTTCTCCTCTATCTGGCCATTAAATGATAGCTTCTGAGAACACAGCCATATACCCTTTGTTTACTTGACATCTCCATTCGATGTCTCAAAGTAACTTCAAGTATGCTTACAATGTATTAGATGCAATGCTAAGAAACAATAATAATGAGAAAAAGCAGCCCTTGAAATCTAAGAATTGGTCCGATACTTACAGCTAGGCCATAATAGTCTCCTATTGGGCGTATATAATCTTCCTAACATCAGACAAGGTCACACTGAGACCGTAAGACAGAAGACCACTTCTTAACTTTGTCTAAGCACAGACAAAAACAAGATCATTGTGCAAAATACCAAACACTCTCCCCTCCTGGCTAATATGAGTGGCCACTACTTAACCAATGACCACTTTAGCCATGCTGTAGCCTGCCTTCTCTGAGGCTAATTATTGAGATACCCAGTAATAGAATTCCCCCAACTTCCTGACACCAACCCTGTCTAGACCCAAACCCTGCTTTCTTGGATCGTCCCCTAAATCTTTCAATCAAAGACCAAATTCTAGGATAGATCTTCCTTAACACTTCTTACTGAGGAGCCCATAGCTCCCCGTATTGTGTTTTCTATTTCACTATGACAAGCAATAAACCCAACTTACTCAGTTACGAGTGTGTTCTTAATGGTCTTTGGCTGGAGAACATGACAATGCTAAGAATTTTAAGTGGATTACTTTATTTAATCTTTGTAACAACTCTATAAATTGTAATTACCGTTATCATAATCTTTCCCAGTGTACACGTAAGCAAATTGAGGCTTATAGATGTTTAAAAAAATTTACCCAAGATCACATGATTAGTAAGTGGTAGAGGAATTCAACATGGCCAATTTAGATCCAGAGCCAGAGCTGGTAAAACTTACACTAGACTTCCTCAATACATATTATTTGAATAAATTGAATAAATGAATTACCACTTATAACTCAGTATCTCCTAACTTTAGACATGTGGAATTCTTGCTGTTTTGTGCCTTAATATAGTTTATTTAACCCCAAATTTCCAAAATACCACAATTTCAACATATAATCAGTATAAAAATTGTTAATGAGATGTTTTACATTCTTTATATCAAACTAAGTGTTTGAAATCTGGTATCTATTTTACATTTACAGCATCTTTCAACATTGACTAGCCACATTCCAAAAGTTTAAAAAGACACATGTAATGAGACAGCACAGCTTTAGAATACTGAAATATTTCTGGCTTTAGGAAATTTAGTCATGGGTTTTTAATTTTAGCAAAAATTGTCACCCACCCAAAACACACTAAGTCAATAATGACAATAAATATTCTCTTACTTTACAATATACCTAGTAGTATGATTAAATTTATTCCTTTTATTATTTTTTAAAATATTTACTTTCTTGATAACAGCTTAGCAGTGCTGTGATAGATTCAGTTATCATAATGTAATCAGTGTGTATTTGCAATGTATTGACTTGGCTTAAAAGACTATATCTTGCTGTCAAATTTCAATATCATAGTCTCATTGTAACTACAAATTTATCAAGAAAAGCTTTTGCTTATCAGAACTTTCACATTTCCAAGAATAGAATAATGTATTTCCAAAATACACTGACAGAGATATGCAACTGAAAATATTAGAGACATTTCATTATTTTCTTCTTCAGGGTGCAATAGCTCAGCATCACCTTATCATAAAAACAGTAATAGACAAATTGGATCCAGGCGCTTCCAGATGAAATTTTTGATAATCAAAAGAAATCAGTGTGCTCAACTCTTAAATATTTAAAAGACCACTGAGGTCACTTGAAAACTTATACTGATTCCCTTTAGGAAGATGATGGAAATAATAAAGTCATATTTAAAGAAAACTTATTTCATAATGATAGAGCAATAAAGTGACAATGTAACTGTTACTCTCATGAATATACATTTGTTATAGACAAATTTTCAATTTATTGGAGATGATGGATATGACTCAAATAGATTTGAATAAAAGATCCTTTGATTCACAGTTAGAGAAGATGTCTTCTTGGGAGACAGAAGTAAAAAGTTATCCCCGGCTTTTGTTATTGCAAACTAACTTCTGAAAAATGTTATTAGTCTCCAACTCTAAATTGCCAAGAATAATGTCAAAAATAAACAGCGTCACAGGTCTTTCTGTGCATGTTAATGTCACATAAGTTGTATATGTGCACCTAGAATATGTATGTATAAGCGATGTTAATATTGTATTCTTGCCAATGATCTTATATTTAGATTTTTTCTCCTCATTACCATTCATGTGTTATTACTAATTTAAGATTTTTAGGAATGTAGTAAAGACCACTCATGAAGACAAAATAAGAGTTTATGGGATGGGTGACAGCCACAAGAAATTTGAAAAGATTTCCAGTTACTCCTGAGTATAACTGATCAACACTAGATGGGCAATGTAAAATTGATTCACACCTTGATGACTTTGATGAATTCCCTTTATGAGACATCCTGCACCGTAATCCCTATTTTTTTTTTTTCTTTATGGTCCCATGCCTTTCCCCTATGCCAGCTCCAAATGCACAGTGGCACAGGCATCTACAACTTTGAGAGGCGACCTCAGATAAGGGAGCTAGGAAAGGAGCTCCCGACATAGAAGAATGTGGGGAGAGTCCCAGTTATTGTGTATCTCATTTTTTGCCACTGTACTCTAGTTGCTTGGAACTGTACAAGAAGGCAGGAAAGCTAAAACTCTGAAATAATCTCATCTTCCTGATCAGAGGAATTGGGAACCAGGAACCTCTTAACTGGGGCTTCTGACAACTAGAGAGAACGGCAGAAAACGCTGGCAGGAGAGAGCTGAAGCACATCCTTCATTTTCTATTTGAACTGAAACGAATATTGAGATCACCACTAAGCGGTGCATGTGTCATACATAACCAAAGAAGCACAGCAAAGATTTTCAAAACCGAACTTCAAAATAAACACCTATTATCTGAATTTTAAATAATGACAATGGATGTCCTTTATAATTTAAAAATTAAAAAAATGAAAAACTGATGTTCAGAAATAATGTCAAGTGCAGTAGAGTCTAAGGCAAAAGCAATACTAGAGATAGAGAGGAGTAGAGTTCCAAATTTGTAGGCATCTAATAAAACAATGTCAAAACATATAAAGCAAAAATTGGCAGAACTACAAGAAGAAATAGACAAAGCCATAGTAAGAAACTAAGAAAGCTGGTTTTTCAGTAGCTGATGGAATAATCACACCTTTTTAATACTCGTATATTTTAGATACATCTCTTATTTACCCTATGAACATTTATTTTTAATTCAGTCTGACAATCTTTGCCTCTTAACTGGAGCCTTTAGTATATAGTCATGTATCACTTAATGAGAGAGGTGCATCCCAACAAATGCATTGTTAGGCAATTTTGCTCTTGTTTGAATATCATAGGACATACATTCACAAACCTAGATAATATAGCCTACTAGACACCTAGGCTATTTGGTATTTCTTGTTGCTCTTAGCCTACGAACCTGTTCAGCATGTTACTCTGCTGAATACTGTAGATAGTTGTAACATAGTGGAAAGTATTAATATTTGTGTATGTAAATATATCTAAACATAGAAAAGGTACAGTGAAAATATGGTATTACAATCTTATGGGATCACTGTTGTATATGCAGTTCATCATTGACTGAAACGCTGTTATGTAGCACATGACTGTATTTCAGCGTACATATGGAAATATTTGAGTTTAAATCTATTATCATACTAAATGTTTTCTATTTGCTCCACATTCACTGGAGTTCTTTTTGGTTTGAGTTTTTTTTTTTAATCCCATTTTCCCTCTTATTAGCTTGAAATTTATAGAAGTTTAATATTTTAATGGTTTCTCTGAATATGACAACATGGATTATTGTTTATGAAAACCTAATATTAATGGGCACTTTTAACCTTTCTAAAGGTTAGTGAAAAGACTTTGAAATCTCTTTACCATATTTTCCTATTACTGACTTGTATGTTATTATCTTAAATATAAATGAATGAATACAAAAATAAGTAATTACTATTGTATTAAGCCATCAATATTAATCTATATTTACCCAAACCTTTGAACTTTTAGTGTTTGTCCTTGGATCTCTCAGCTTCTGTCATGGCTAATTACCCGTTTACCTGAAGAATAGCAGAGAGTACTTTTTAAAAAATGCTTTTCATTTTCAATAGTTTTCACTACGCGCTGAGTATTCTTTATCTGAAATTTTGAAACCAGAAGTGTTTCGGATTTGGATTTTATTTTTTATATTTGTATATACGTAATGAGATCTCTTGAAGATGGAACCCAAGTCTAAACACAAAATTTGTTTCATATACACCCTATGCACATAGTCTGAAAGTAATTTTAAACAATATTTTAAATAATTTTGTGCATGAAACAAAGTTTGTGTACACTGAACCATCAGAAAGCAACAGTGTCACTGTCTCAGCCACCCATGTGGAGAATCTGTGGTTGTTTATCATCATCATTATTCCTAACTCTGAATTTATGTGCTACTAGTAAGTAATCATTTTCTTACTCTTACTCATGCATAAATACTTAACAGTAAAAAATATAACATACCATTAGTACAGAAAAAAATGTGTTCAGGTTAACTAAGCAGCACAGTGTCATCATCAGAATACCTCGATCAGCTATTAAACAACAGCAGAAACAAATGATGGCAGGCTTTCATTCTCCACCTACAATGCTGTGTTTTGATTAAAAGGTTACAGAACATGTTTTTGTTGTTGTTGTTGATGTTGTTTGTTTGTTTGTTTTAGGTGGAAAGAAACATCAGAAACAGTTGAGGGACAGGAAGTAGGTCTTCTAGGGATAAAGAGGCATTATGATGGATAGCTTTTAAGAATGTTTTCTTGGATGGGGGCAGTGACTCACACCTGTAGTCCCAGCACTTTGGGAGGCCCAGGCAGGCGGATCACGAGGACAGGAGTTCAAGACAAACCTAGCCAACATGGTGGAACCCTGTCTCTACTAAAAATACGAAAATTAGCTGGTTATGGTCCATGCGCCTATAATCCCAGCTACTCGGGAGGCTGAGGCAGGAGAATTGTTTAACCGGGACCTGGGAGGCAGAGGTTGTGGTGAGCTGAGATCAGGCCACTGCACTCCAGCCTGGGCTGCAGAGTGAGACTCTGTCTCAAGAAAATGAAACAAAATAAGTTAAAAATGTTTTCTTTAGAGTCATATGAACATTGCCTTGTTAACAATGTTTTTTTGTCTCAGAAGTCTCTCTTTTATTTTGTTTTTTATTTTTTTCGAGATGAGTTTCACTCTTGTTGCCCAGGCTGGAATGCAGTGGCGTGATCTCGGTTCACCATAACCTCCGCCTCCTGGATTCAAGTGATTCTCCTGCCTCAGCCTCCTGAGTAGCTGGGATTATAGGCATGTGCCACTGCGCCCAACTAATTTTGTATTTTTAGTGGAGACGGGGTTTCTCTACGTTGGTCAGGCTGGTCTTGAACTCCCGACCTCAGGTGATCTGCCCACCTTGGCCTCCCAAAGTGCTGGGATTACAGGCATGAGCCACTGTACCTGGCCCTCTCTTTGACTTTATAAGCTGACATGATTTCTTGTTCTGTTATGAGTGAATACTGCTCTAGTCCTTCTACAAGCCCATAACACATTTTAACCATGTCATTTATGAGCACTTGACTATGGTGTTAACATCATCATCTTCATCTTCACTATTATCACAATCACCTTAATTCAGAATCAGTTTGGCTATTTCCTTATTGATTCATGAATGAAAATCTGAAGTCTCATTATCAATGTTAAAAACTTCTTTGATATCCACTTCTTCCAGCTTACTGAGAGACTCTGAAAGTATATATTTTGCATATGTAGGAAGGTCAGATTTTTTTCTTCATGTGACATATGGAATCCTTCAAAGTCACCACCTTGTTTAACATCATCACTGAACGTAGTCACAAGCCAGGATTTGTGCCTAGCATGCATACAACTGGGTCATTCGTCACTGTATGCCAAGCATTGACAACAGCATATATGGCATCATTCCTGCTAACTTCCTTTTGAAAACCTTCCACACCCACGCCTCTGCACTGCTGTTGGCATGCTGTTCAAGAGAGTGTTTTTATATTTACTCTTCACTGGTCTAAGAATATCCTGGTATCTGAGTGAATTAATGAAGTCATATTTGGGGAAAGTACATAGCATAAACATTATTTTAATGACCATTTCAGTTGGAGAATAAACAGAATAGTTGTCAAGGAATAACAAAATCTTGCATTCATTATCCAGTCCAGTTTCCCCGCAGTAACTATGAGCCATTGGTACAAAATGTTTGTGAAACTAATTAGAAAAGATGCCCTGACTCCCTCTTCAATAAATGGTACTGTGACAACTGGCTAGCCATAGGCAGAAGAATGAAACTGGACCCCTAACTTTCACCATGTACAAAAATGAACTCAAGATGGTCTAGAGATTCAAATGTAAGGCCTCAAACTGTAAAAATTCTAGAAGAAAACTTAGGAAATACCCTTCTCAACATCAGCTTTGGCAAATAATTTATGGCTAAGTCCTCAAAAGCAATTGCAACAAAAAATTGACAAGTGGAACCTGCTTAATCTAAAGTGCTTCTGCATAGCAAAAACTTAAAATTAAAAATTAACAGCTCCAGCTTCATCCATGTCCCTGCAAAGGACGTGAACTCATCCACTCATCCTTTTTTATGGCTGTATAGTATTCCATGGTGTATATGTGCCACATTCTCAGCAAACTATCACAAGGACCGAAAACCAAACACTGCATGTTCTCACTCATTGGTAGGAATTGAACAATGAGATCACTTGGGCACAGGGCAGGGAACATCACACACTGGGGCCTGTCAGGAGGTGGGGGACTGGGGGAAGGATAGCATTAGGAGAAATATCTAATGTAAATGATGAGTTGATGGGTGCAGCAAACCAACATGGCACATGTATACCTATGTATCAAACCACATTGTGCACATGTACCTAGAACTTAAAGTATAATAAAAAATTAATAGCTCCATCCCCACTGGAAAGAAGAAGAAAAAGATATTAACAGAGTAAACAAACAACCTACAGAATGGGAGAAAATACTTGCAAGCGATGTATCTGACAAAGATCTGATATACAGAATCTACAAGGAACTTAAATCAAAAAGCCAGAAAACAAAACAAACAAAAACATTAAAAAAATGGCCAAAGACATGGATAGACATTTCTCAAAAGAAGACATAAGTTGCCACCAAACATATAACAAAATGCTCATCATTACTAATCATCAGAAGAAATGCATCAGAGCAATGCAAATCAAAACCACAATGAGATACTACCTCACACCAGTCAGAATGGCTATTATTAAAAAGTCAGAGAAATCACAGATGCTGGCAAGACTGCAGAGAAAAGGGAATGCTTCCACACTGTTTGTGGGAATGCAAATTTGTTCAACCACTGTGAAAGCAGTTTGGAGATTTCTTAAAGACCATCAAACAGAACTACTATTTGATCCAGCAATACCATTACTGTGTATATACCCAAAGGAATATAAATTATTCTACCAAAAAGACACATATAGGCGTGTTTTCATTGCAGTGCTATCCACAATAGAAAAGACATGGATTCAACCTATGTATCCATCAATGGTGGATTGATTAAAGAAAACGTGGCACATATACCACCATGGAATACTTTGTAGTCATAAAAAAGAATGAAATCATGTCATTTGCAGCAACATAGATGGAGCTGGAGGCCATTATCCTAAGCAAATTAACTGAAGAACAGAAAAACAAATACCTTAGGTTCTCGCTTGTAGGTGGGAGCTAAACATTGAGTACACATAGATAAAAAGATGAGAACAATAGATACTGGGTATGGAACTACAAGAGTTGGGAGGGAGGGGGCCGTGGGTTGAGAAACTATGTATAGGGTACAATGCTCACTAACTGGGTTATGGGATGATCCATGACCCAAATCTCAGCATCGCACAATGTACCCATTTAACAAAACTGCACATATGCCCCCTAAATCCAAACTGAAAGTTGAAAAAAGATAAAGGGATGACATACGGAAAACAATTAACTACAAAAAGAAGAGAAAATATGTCCCTGACGATCCATGGTTTTAGTTAGCATAACAACCAGGTGGTAAGGAAGTTATTCCTTGGAAACGGCCAGGACACAAAGCTTTTTCCTATCACAGAAAGTTACATTTAACGTGAGCCTGTTGCAGTAGCACATCCCAGCACAGCTATTCTGTCCTTGGCATCCTTAATTCCTGTAGGACATCAGCTGATGTCAGTGTCTTTCTGGGGCAGTAGCACCAAAACAGTGATGTTTCATCAGCATTATGTACTTGTTTTACTGTCAGATTTTCACCAGGGATAATGCTGCAAACTTGCAATGAATTTCTCTACTGTTTCATGACTAGCAGACACTTTATTACCACAAATCTTTAAAAATTTAATGCCATGTATTTTCTTAAATTTCTGCAATCAACCTGTTGAGTATTCACAGTTCCCTTCAAGTTTTCAGTTCATCCTGGTAGATGCTTGCTTGTTTCATTATCAGCATATCACGAAGTGGCATGTGTTCACTGAGACTCTGATGGATCCACTCTTACAATATATGATTGAGATTTTCAGTTTTAGCTTTATGCAGTGTCTGTCCCTCCCTCCCTCCCTCCCTCCCTCCCTCCCTCCCTCCCTCCCTCCCTCCCTCCCTTCCTTCCTTCCTTCCTTCCTTCCTTCCTTCCTTCCTTCTTTCCTTCCTTCCTTCTCTTTCTTCTTTCTCTTTCTTCTTTTCTTTTTCTTTCTTTCTCTTTCTCTCTTCTTTCTCTCTTTCTTTCTCTCTCTCTCTCTCTCTTTCTTTTTTGAGACAGGATCTCACTCTGTAGCCCACATTGGAGTACAGTGGTGCGATCTCAGCTCACTGCAACC
This sequence comes from Macaca nemestrina, assembly GCF_043159975.1. Classification (NCBI taxonomy): domain Eukaryota; kingdom Metazoa; phylum Chordata; class Mammalia; order Primates; family Cercopithecidae; genus Macaca; species Macaca nemestrina. The sequence goes on from NC_092131.1 coordinate 164,531,699, forward strand.
TCCACAACCCAGGCTCAAGCAATTCTCCTGTCTCAGCCTCCTGAGTAGCTGGGATTACAGGTGCGTGCCCCTACCACCCAGCTAACTTTTGTATTTTTTGTAGAGACAGGGTTTCACCATGTTGGCCAGGCTGGTCTTGAATTCCTGACCTCAAAGTATCCACCCGCTTTGGCCTCCCAAAATGCTGGGATTACAGACATGAGCCACCACGCCTGGCCTATGCAGTGTTTTTGTGTTTTTCATTGACTTCTTTTTATCACCTTCAGCATAAAACTTCATCAGTCTATTCTTCTGTTTCTTCAGGTCATATATCATGGTCATTTGAACACCACACTCTTCTTTCACACTGCCGTCTAGTTTCTCTAGAAGCTTGACTTTCTGTGCTATAGGTAATGATAAATGTTTCCTCTCTTTCTTATCACTGTTACCAACAGGTCCAGCCTTTTGAACATTTTTAACAATATCTATAGCATAGAACAGAGACTAAGCAAACACACACAAAAAAAACAGTGAGTAATGCATGTAGGTCTTGTTCATGTAAGTCATCGTGGGGAACCTGCCATTGGTCCGTCTGGTCTTTATTGGTGTCATTTTATGACACTTTGTGGGTGTGCTTCTGTAGGGAAATCTGGGCATGTACAGAAAAGATATATTGCAGCTGAAAAGACCTGGGAAGGTCTTTTTTCCCTCAGAGACACTGAATAAACTGTGTGTTGTGTGCCTGAGTTTAGACTGCAACTCATCATGTAAGGCTAGGTGTGGAATTTTATAAATGTGGCGTAATGTTGGCACTCAGAAAGTTTTGGATTTTGAAGCATTTATGATTTCTGATTTTCAGACTAGGGATGTTCGATCTGTAGCAGGCACCCAGTTTCTTTTTAATCCTATAACACTGTTTGCATCTGTGGCTTGAAGTCCTTCAGCAGTGTTAGAAAGTTCACAGCCATTAGCTTTTCAAGTAGTACTTCTTCCTCATTCTCTCCCACTCCCTTTTGGATTCCAGGATCTTAGTATTTTCTATGGTATAATCAATGTCACATACACTATTTTCTGTATTTTCCCTTCTTTTGTCTCTTCTCATTTCACCTTGTATATTTTCTTCCGACATATGCTCCAGTTTCCTTTTTTTACAGCAATAACTGTCCAATGTTAACCTATCTGTTGAGTTCTTATCTTGCCTATTATATATGTATTTTTATATATTTAAGTTCCAGAATTTCTATTTTATTCTTCTATGTATTTTGAGGTTTCTGATGATGTTTTCAATTTTTTCTTTTATATCCTTGAACATCATAAATATAGCTGTTATAAATTGTATGTCGGATAACTCCAACTCTGGATCCCATTTGGGGAGGTTTCTATTGTCTGTTGTTTTTTTCTGGTTTTATTTGTGTTGAGTTGGCTCTTTGTATCTGTTTGTTTATTTATTTAATGTGCTAGACCTTATATTTGCGGAGTTGTTTGTAGAAATAATGTAAAGCCATTACTTTAAATGGCAAAACCCACAATTACTTTTGTACTAACCTATACTTTCCTACATAGAGGAGTCTTGTTTGTTTATGTCAGGCAACTGGTGACACTACCAGTATGGACTCACCATAGTCCAAGTTTAGCAATGGAGATAACTCAAAGCTGAGCTGCAGTACCCGTGATAATCTTGCTACTTGCAGCTTACCCTATTTACTTCTGAGTCACCAGAACTACCTTCCTACTGGCAGTTGAACATTGATTTTTTTTTATTCTAGCCCATGGAAGTCATAAAAAGTAAGTATTAGTATTTTCGCCATTTAGAGTCACACTCTGGATTTAGTAAAGATCCCACGAGTGATCCCAAGTTGGTAGTGTCGTCTTGAGTAACTCATTTGTCTAAGCTTTTGTCTTCTCTAGAACCTAGCCTGGTGAGTCTTCAGCATTTTGTTACTCTATAATACTTGCAAAAAGATTTTATGTTTTCATACTTTTTCTTGCTTTTCTAGTTATATTTTTAGGAAAGGTTAGACTGATTACTTTGCCCTCCAATTCTAGACTTTGATAAATTTTTCTCCTTTATGTTAAGCTGAGAGGCTGGTGATAGATTGATGCTGAAAAACCATTTCGTTCACCTCTTTCCAAGTTTTTCAGTGATGGTCATGCTTCCCCATAATATGTAGAATATTTAACACTGATTGTCTTGACCTCTGGGTCTCTTCTGAAACTCTGAAATGAGAGGAAGAGTCTCATTTAATATCATTTGCTGTACATTTCTCACATTAAAATTAAATAGTACTTTGTAGGGCTTCATATTTCTAAGAGATTTAATTGAGTTTACAAAAATTATATCGTTATGTCTAATGTGTTAATAATTTTATTTTATATATTAAGCGTGATTATCTTTTTCTTAAACTATTTTATCACCTTTTAATGTAGAAACTAGGTAAGGTAAAAAACAAAATCAAATTTACACAAGTAAGGCACTGGGCCAAAGTAGTTCTTTAGTTTCCTAAGCTGGTTCCACTTGTTGCCAGCAGTCTATTTACGAAGAACCTAAAATTTATTTCTTTTAAAGTAATCAATTCTTCTTTAATAGAGGAATCAATGTTATTTCTGACTTTAGGATATTTAGAACTGAGTTCAGCTGTTTGTGGCCTAATTATATGACTTGGATTCTAGTTATTTTTTTAACAAGTTTTTAGCATTGGTAATGTGACTTTGGAAGACTTGCATTTCATCTTGAGAAAGGTTGTAAAAGAGGTTGTCAGAAGACCCAGATAAATCAACAAGATCTAGGGATTCCAGAAGATTTTTTGGAGAATTTAAATCTGTTTATTCAAGTCTTCGTGAGTACTTATTATTTGCCGTATGCTGATGATACAATGGTGAGCACAAGTGATAATGTCTTCATGGAGCTTATATTCTTCTCAGGATTAGAGATATATTAAACAAATAAACACAACAGATCAGCTCGGGATAAATCCTATTCAGAGAGATAATATAAGATTATATTATGGAAATTAATTGGCTATTTTAGGTTGAGTGGTTAGTAAGAGGAGATCTTTTTGATATAATATTTTAGATAACATCTAGATGACAAGAAAGAGCCAGTCATAAAAGATCAGGGTGAAGAGTAATCAAGGTAGAGGATGACGAAATGTCCAAAAATGAGAAACATACCAAATGTGCTCAAGAAATTGAGAATGCCATTAAGCTTGGGACAAGACAGAAAGTAAAGATGAAGGAAACATCTTTCTATGTAGGACTTTGCAATTCAGTGTAAAGAGTTTGGATTTTATTATTTTTTAATTGCAGTAGGAAATCACTTGAAGATCTTAAGCATAGAGTAATATGATTTGATTTCATTTTTAAAATGGCAAATATCTGCTGTTTGGGAAATGATTTGTAAGGGCCAAGACCAGTTAGGAGGTGATAGTAGTAGGTCAGGTGAGACATGGTCGTACTAGTAAAGAAATAGAGAATAGACTATTCAAAGTATATTTTTTGATAGATATGAGGTGGGCAAAGGAATTAAGATACATTGAAGGGTAAATAGAAAGGTAGTCTTTCAGATTGTTGGCTTAAGCAATTGGGTAGATGGGGCTGCCATCTACTGAGATGGGGATTCTGGAGAAAGGATCTAGTTTTCTGGAGGGCTGTATTTCTTTTCTTTTTTTTTTTAATTTATTTTATTATTATTATTATTGTACTTTAAGTTCTAGGGTACATGTGCATAACGTGCAGGTGTGTTACATATGTATACTTGTGCCATGTTGCTGTGCTGCACCCATCAACTCGTCAGCACCCATCAACTCGTCATTTACATCAGGTATAACTCCCAATGCAATCCCTCCCCCCTCCCCCCTCCCCATGATAGGCCCCGGTGTGTGATGTTCCCCTTCCCGAGTCCAAGTGATCTCATTGTTCAGTTCCCACCTATGAGTGAGAACATGCGGTGTTTGGTTTTCTGTTCTTGTGATAGTTTGCTAAGAATGATGGTTTCCAGCTGCATCCATGTCCCTACAAAGGACACAAACTCATCCTTTTTTATGGCTGCATAGTATTCCATGGTGTATATGTGCCACATTTTCTTAATCCAGTCTGTCATTGATGGACATTTGGGTTGATTCCAAGTCTTTGCTATTGTGAATAGTGCCGCAATAAACATACGTGTGCATGTGTCTTTATAGCAGCATGATTTATAATCCTTTGGGTATATACCCAGTAATGGGATGGCTGGGTCATATGGTACATCTAGTTCTAGATCCTTGAGGAATCGCCATACTGTTTTCCATAATGGTTGAACTAGTTTACAATCCCACCAACAGTGTAAAAGTGTTCCTATTTCTCCACATCCTCTCCAGCACCTGTTGTTTCCTGACTTTTGAATGATCGCCATTCTAACTGGTGTGAGACGGTATCTCATTGTGGTTTTGATTTGCATTTCTCTGATGACCAGTGATGATGAGCATTTTTTCATGTGTAGAACTCAAACAAATTTACAAGAAAAAAACAAACAACCCCATCAAAAAGTGGGCAAAGGATATGAACAGACATTTCTCAAAAGAAGACATTCATACAGCCAACAGACACATGGAGGGCTGTATTTCAAAGAGCTTTGTTGTGAGCCATGTTAAATTTGACCATGTTGAAGATGCCTATTAGCCAGGTGAAAATGTCGTGAATACAGTTGTTTAAATGACCATGGAGTTCTGGTGCATGTTTGAGGCTAGAGATGTGGATGAGGGAATCATTGGCATGTAGTCGTTTAAAACCATCAAAGAGGATGAGTGTACTTAGATAAAGTGAGCAGGTGAGAAAAAAAAGGGAACTCAGGATAAAACTCTAGAAATGCCCAGATATTTAGAGATGGAGCAGAAGAGCCAAAGTCAGCTAAAGACACTGAGAGGGAACAATCAGTGGCCCAGAAGAAAATTGCCATAACTAAATGTATTAGAAACTGATGGATATTATGTTTGACAGAAGGTGAAACATAAAATGAGTTCCTCTGAAGTCCTTTTTGCTTGGCATGTGTGTGAGATAAAAGAGGAAAGAGAATGAAATGTTTTAATCAGTTCCCTGATTTTCTTTCCAAAAAGCAAAACATAGAAAGAGTGAATTCAGAACAATTGTGAATGAATGGCACGATTTTGTAGATGAATTCATCTAGGAGCCTAGGGGTCTGCCTAGGCACTTTCCAAGATTTTTTTGGGATTCATTCAAGTGGATGAAATAAAATGAGTTTGCTTCTCTTACTAGGTTATACTACTCAATTGAGTTGTAGTACTCAAATGAAGTAACTTCTGGGAATGCGTTTTGAAAGGTATGAATCTCTACATGAAAGACAATGTTAATTGGTCCAGTTTTAAGGACCGATTAGGAAGCAATAGGCTCCTAAAGAGAAAATTTAATTTTAAAAGGCTATTAGTAACAACAACAACACAAACAAACATCCCAATTCGAAAGTGGACAATGGATTTGAATAAACATTTTTCCATGGAAGATATACAAATGGCCATAAACATGTGAAAAGATGCTCAACATCAGTTACAACTAAGGAAATGCAAGTCAAGACCACAACATGATACCCGCTCAAACCCATTAGGATGGCTACATAAAAATAAAACGAAAAAACAAAACCCAGAAAATAACAAGTCTTGGTAACAAGTGAAAACATTGGAACCCTTGTGCACTGTTGTTGTGAATGTAAAATGGTACAGCTGTTCCAGGGAACAGTGTATGACAGTTCCTCAAAAAATTAAAAATAGATTTACCATAGGATATAACAACTTCACTTCTGTTTTGGGCCATGTTAAATTTGTATATGGATAAAACCACTGAAACAGTCTTGAAGAAATAGTTGTATACCCATTTGCATAGCAGCATCATTCAAAATAGCTAAAATGCAAAAGCAACCTATGTATCCATCCACAGATGAATAGTTAAGCAAAAGGAATACACACACACACATACACACACACACACACACACTACACACATACAATGGAATATACAATCAAATATATATACACAATGAAATATTATTCAGCCCTTATAAAAAGAAAGGAAATTGTCACATATGCTACAGTATGGATGATCTTTGAGGACATACGTTAAGTGGAACAGCCAGTCATGAAAAAGACAAATGATATATAATTCCACTTATATGAGATACCTACAGTAGTCAAAATTATAAAGACAAAGAGTGGAATGGTGGTTTTCAGGAGCTGGGGGGAGAGGAGAGATAGGGAGTTATGGTTTAATGGGTATAGAGTTTCAGTTTTGGAAGATGAAAATAGTTCTGATGATGAATGGTGGTGATGGTCATACATGAATATGAGTATGCTTAATACCACTGAATTGTACACTTAAAAGTGGTTAAGATAGTAAATTTTATGTTATGTATATTGTACAATAAATATATTTGAAAAAATAAATAAGAAAAAGTTTTTTAAAGGCTGTTGGTAGTATCTGAAAATTATTCAGGAGAATTCCATTCGGAAGAAGAACTGATTCTGACATATGGTCACTCAATAAAATTTGTTGAATAAATAAAATTGTATTGTTAAGGAGACAAAAAGAATGATAAATGAAGGAGTCCAAATAGAGTGAATGATACATGTACAGTGACTAAAATGTCTGTTTATTTTAACCTAGGAGTTTCACTCTGTTGAGGGGATGTTTTGAAATGGATGGATATAGGGACATAATATTCAGAGTGGAGATAGTCCGAAATGTTACTTTACAGCCTCCTTTTCTTCAGTAAATATTTAGAAAAGTCTTCTTCATTAAGTAAATTAATATAATTTGAGTATGTTGGTGCAAAAGTAATAGAGCATTCAATAATAACTGAAACTACTATTTTTCTTTCTTGAAAGATGTTCAAAAAAATGAAAATTATGCGCTCAATCCCATGGCTCCATATGAAGATGGTTTATCTGAGTAATAGCTAAGTGAATAACAGAAGTAAAAAATGAAAATTATATTTAAAAATTAGTTTAAATTCTACAAGATGACATTTTCCTGTCTTTAAATTCTGAAATGTTAATTGACTCAATCAAATTTTAAAATGCGGCAGTTGTTGACCCCTATAAAGTCAAAACAACTAAGATAACTTTCAGATAGTTGTTTTACAGATTTACCTTAGAAATAAAAATTGGTAAAATATGAAAAAAGTCAGGCAATTACCCTATTTCAATCTTTAAATTCAAGAAAATGATTTGTCTCAAGTAATGTAAGGCCATAGTGTGAGAGGTGACAAAATAGCCCAGAAAGCCAGTAACTTAATGAATGAATACCTGTTTTGTATGGCCCAGTTCACAGAGGAGGTAGGAATAATAATTGTTTAATTTATAGATATTATATAGTTTTTCTAATGTTCTATGTATCTATTTTAACCAATTTCTTTCATTTTACAGTGAAAATGAACAGGTGAAAAAATATTTCACCAGGTGCATGTATGTCACATTTAGGGGATCTAACAGCTTATATTCAGGCAGCATGATGATGTTTACCAGGTACAGATCTAAATTTTGTGGAGACTAAATCATATGCAACTTGGGTGAGGGCTTTTAAGGAAAATAATACAAAATAATGAAGATAAAATTATTAGAAATACAACATTCACTTTGGAGGGTCTATTTAGTTAATGGACCTTGACACAATGCTATACTAACTTTGAATAAAATCTGCCTCTGTTCCACTCCAGCCTGGGCAACAGAGTGAGACCCCGTCTCAAAAAAAAAAAAAGAAAAAAAAAATCTGCCTCTGTTAGAGGGAAACACTGGATGAGTTTTTCATTACTCTTAAATATATTTAAATAAAATTAACATTTTGATAAAAACTTCTGTTTGGATCTTATTTTGTGTTATAAAATAATCCACTTTTTAAATTCTAAGAACTCGCCAAAATAGCATATTGTGCCTTCATAGTTTATTTCTATTTTGAATCTTGACAGTATTTTAATGACAATGGAAGATACCAAAAGTTATCCTTTTAGATTTCGTCAGCAGTATTTATTTGGCACCTACTGTGTGAGGAACAGGGAAATAATGGTATAAAACATCTATTGGGGTCTTTCTTCTCAACAATTTGATGCTAAGAACAACATAACTCCTGACTCCATGAGGGCACTTGGGAAAGGGTAAATGAAGTGGTAGCACAAGGTTTACTTTAACAACTGAAAAAATGTGTCACATGTATTAATGTCAACAACTGGAATTTTACCTCATTAGACAATTTCTGGATCTAAGGCTCTGATTATTATTCTAAGCAGAAAAAATATGCTAATTATTCACTCTGAATATAGAAGGAAAAAAGGTGTAAAATCTCCCGTTAGCCGTGTGACCATGTACTAATTGCATGTCATGTGTCAAAATAATGCAGCTCACTGTGCCTAAAGCAATTAGACATACAGAACTCCATTAATGAAGCACTGTCTGTCACTAAAAGTGTTTTCTGTGCTATAGTTGAAGATTAAAATATTAACTTCTCAAATATTTATGATCGTTACTGACAGCGTTTCAAAATGTTGCTTTTAACAAAAGCTTTCTATTAAGAATTAGTTTTTAATTTGGATTTTATATTCAAAGAATATATTAATATATGGAAGTAAGAAGGGATTTCTTACGTATCTGAAGAGAGTTTATTATAAAACGTAGATCACTTTTAGAAAACTTTACCATGCTTTTGCCCACTAATTTTTTTCCTCAGAAAGGGAGTTTTCTCAGGGCATTTCCAAAACGTCTCTTTTTCTCATTTAAATATTCATTTGATGATGATGTGCAAATGTAGGTTTTACTTCTATTATTTCTCTTTTTTATTTAGATTAATCAGTTCTGAACTCCTTATAACCAGTCAGACCCTACTGGTTAAATATATTATAATCTACATATTGTTTGGTGATTTGAGAGGCAAGCAGAAGTGATGACAGTAACCTTAAAGATCATCAATTCCAAATCAGTCAGGAACAAGAATGCTGCTACCTCTATGCTTAACTCACTTATGCAGTGATTGCTAGGTGCCAGGTACTATGATAAACATATATATATATATTTTAATTTATTCCAGCTATGGACTTTACTTTTGTTTATTTTTTGTAACTATCTGATTCTGAACTAATTTCCATGACAGCAAATTATGGCCTATGCTGCAATTTTTACAGTTTGAAAGTTTTGGACAGAAAAAACAGCCTTCTTTAATTTTTGCATGTTTTGCATTGTTTCAGTGCATGCGATTCCCTACCAAGTTTTATGAATGAAAAAAATTGTGTTCTCTTTTGTTCAGGATTCCTTGGTTCCAGTTTATTTTAGATCAGTGGTTTTCTGAAATCTGTTTAGATTCATGCCAAGATGACATAAACCTACTTACTAATTCAGGTAAAAAAAGAAAACTAATGGCTGTTATTAGACTAGCAATATTACATTAAGATGACATTCACTGATTTTTTTAACATTTGTTTTGCCATTTTTGAGGTATCTTCTGAGTTTACTGGAAATCTTTTGTTTTGTAAATATACCTTAGAAAATGTAGTGCCAAATACTCTATCTTGGGTTAGTGCTCTAAACTTTTTAGTTCAGCTCAATAAATGCTGTAACTCAATCTAAAATTAAATTATACCTCTTTACTCAGGTGGCAGCAAATACTACCTTTTTGTTTTTATAGTCAAACATAAGGATCACTTGTAGTTTTTGTACTTGACTGTGTTTCTTTTACCCTCTGTTCACTCCTACTTATATAGGAGGACAGCCTTGCTATCTAGAAACATTCATTATTATTGCAAACTAAAAGTAACACATTTTGTAGCCGTATTAGATATTTTTCAGATTAGTAATTTCTCTGCTGTTTGTAGCTGACTGAGTGCTTAAGATTAACACCCTGAATGTGAAAACCTCCAGATTCTCTACTTTGGGATAGTATATGGTTAATATGGACAAGGGTTTATTTGGTTGAGGGTTCACATTGTTTCCAAAGGAATAGGCAAAGGCTTGTTATCTGTAATTACGATACCCTCAGTCCTTATCTGTGCCTAATGAGTATTGAATATTTAGAGGTGAAAAACATCAATTCTTTTTCACATTTGTGAAGCATTAAATAGAAAATACATTATTTAAGCAGCTAAAACAATCATCTGTTCAGTTTGCCTTTCAAACCAAACCCTTTGGCCATCCCTGAAGCTCTACTTTGTATGGAAAGGGTGAAATAAGATGACTATATTGAAGAGATTTGATCTATTAATTGTTTGTCATCTCCTTTTGTCTAGATTATTGGTAATTTTTAAGTGAAAAACATTGACTTTATTTCTCCTACAGGCAACTTTGTAAGTATATTAATTTCATAAGTTCTATTGCATTAATTAGTTTAGTTGAATCTAGTAGAATGCATGGTCTATAAATACAAGAGTTTTCTTCTGTCACATTTCATACCAGTGGTATTACTTGTATTGTTTAATATCTGGTACATAGGGTGGCTTCTAGCACTAGTAGGTATTTAATAAGTATTTGCTAAATGAATAGATGAATGTTTTGTATTCTTTTATATCTTCATTCATTTTATTTTTATTGTATCAATGTTTTGCGTACACAAAAGATTTATATGCCTATGCCATGCAAATATTATTAGTAGAGCATAAGGACACAATGACTCATAAGCGCAACACTCAGCCCAAGAAATAGGATATTACCAGTAATTTGCATCTACCTCCATGTTCCTTCCCTGTCTTATAACTGTGACTCTTTCCTCAAAGATACCACTATCCTAAATTTCGTGTTTATTATTCTGTTTCTTTTTTTAAATATGGAGTTCTTTCAGAAATACTAGCTCTTAAAAATATATTGTTTACTTTTGTTTTGGGGAGGGTTCTATAAAAGTGGTATTCTAAGTTATCTTTATCTTCTTAGACTTGCTTTTTTTAACTCAACATTTCTCCTTGTTGTTCTGTGTACCTGTTTCTTTCCTTTACTGCTGTATGATAGTCCATAATGTATCTATCCTGTCTTAATGAAAAATTTCCACATTTTCCAGCTTTTTACTCTTATTAATAATGCTATTGGCATTCATGTATATCTTCTGGAACATGTGCATAAAACTTCATCACGGGCAGATACCTAGAAATAGAATTTCTCGGTTTTAAGGTATTTAATGGATTACCTTTGAGAGAAAATGTCAAATAATTTTCCGAGGTAATCTAAAAATTGAAATCAGCAACTTGCCTTCCAAGCCACAGCATAGGAGAATTCCAGTGCTCATGTCAGCTTTCATAGTTTTGTTGGTTTGCTTTTCTGCTTTTGTTATTTATGGGTTTTGGAATGGAGGGATCCTTAGAGACTAACTTTACCTTTCTTGAGTCAGAGATTTCTCAAATAGTGTAGCTTTTCAAACCTCAATTGTCTTGCAGCTAAAGGGCCCCTTGGTGCTCTAAGTCAGCCCTATTGCCAGAACCTGAATACTTGCTATTTGAAAAATTATTCAAAGGTTTCTAGATATACGTCCAATACACAAAAGCCACTTACAGTTTTGCATACAAGTAACAACCAATTACAAAATGTACCCTAAAAAGTCACTTAAATTACTAACTAAAAACATAAGTTATCTAAAAATAAATTTTAAAAAGGATGTGGTAAACCTGTTAGGAACAAAGCTGTAACAGGTAATTGATCAACAGAAAGTAAGGAGATATGCCATGTTCATTGATAGAAGACTCAATATTCACAAAAATATATGTCCTTCCAAAACTGATCCATTACGTCAAAGCAACATCATTTCAAGTTCTAATATATTTATTCACCTTTCTAAATAATGAACTCATTGGATAATTTATGTGGAAGAATAAAAGGCTAAAAATTGCAAAGACACCTCTAAAGAAGCATTGGCAGGAAGATTTGTCCTATGAAATATCAAGACTTCTAAAGGAAAATTATTAACACAGTGTAGTGGTATTGGTGTAGGGATGGAAAATGGATCGATGGAACAAAATAGACAGTCAAGGAACCTATGTATAAATGAAAACACATGCATTTATGGATATAGCTTTCATGATATCAATGAAGAAAGGAAAACATATTCAGTAAATATTGCTGGCACTAAAAATAAAAAATATTTTTATTTGAAAAAAATATTTTTCTCATAGTATACACAAAAATCAACCTTAGAGAAATCAAGAACTTAAAGAAAAATTTCGAAATTTTTTTAAAAATTAAAATTTTGAAAATTTAAAAAATAAGATATATTTACCTTAGGACAAAGAATTATATCTCTTAAACAAGACAGAGAGAAAGAAAAACTCTAAAGAAAAAGTAATGAGTTCAATAATAATAAAATTAAGAATCTTAAGTACATACACAAGAGAAACTCTTGTACATGAAGATGAATGCAAGAATGATGAAAATAACACTGACTAATAAAAAAAAAAAACAGCCAAGTGTCTAAAAAAAAAGAGAATAGTATATTAAAAATGGATCAGCATGTAGTGATTTAAATGAACAAAGAGGAATATTTATCATTATGACTAACCCTCAAAAACATATTGCTTAGTTAAAAGAAGTAACATAAAAAGGCTAATTTCATTTAATCTTTGATTTTTCCAAAATATGTGCTCACTAGAGATGCAAACATATAGTGAAGTATAAAATATGTATGGAGATGTTAACCCAATTTAACAGAGTGATTACTGGGGAGGTAGAGGGAGAAGAACGAATGGGATACTTGTGGTTACACAGGGACATTTAACCATATAAATAATGTCTCATTTCTTAAGTTTGATACATCAATGTCCATTATAATATTTGTTATGCCTCTTGGGTGTCTGATGTGTTCCACAAAATACACCTTCAGTTCCTTTTCAATTTATAAATTTCTAACTAATTATAATATGTCCTACTTGGTTTGATTTTTCTCCAATTCCTAACTTATATTAATCCATCTCAGTTCAATATAGTTCAAAGCATAAAAATTGGTTAATAAATGTCCTAATGTTTATTTTAAAATATTTAAAAAATCTATCTGCCCAACCGTCATGTATTGACTCTATGTGAGGTACTGTACCGGTTGTTAGAAAAGAAGGAATAAAAAACAGATAGCACCTCTGCTCTGGAGGATCTCCCAGTTCAGTAAAGAAGATCAGCCTGTTAATTATGGTGTAAAATGCAAAGTAATAGATAAAAGAAACTAGTGAACTGGGTCACAAAGTATGAACAGCCTTGTCAGGCATTTAGGATAAAGGGAACAATGTATTTAAAGGTGAAGATGTAGACAAAGTATTAATTGTTTCAAAATTTGGAATTTTCTGGAATATCCAAATGCTGATTCCATTTATCTTGAGAATGTTGATATTACTTGCCTTAGTTCTAACAAGCTATTGTTGTAATTCTGCCTATTGTTCCAATACAATAGAATTTTCTTTGTTTTCTGGACACTTTTGTCACTGAGTGTCAGTTTGTTTTAAGTATGGAATTTATTCTTAATTTCCTATGGAAACAGTAATTATATACTTTGGGAATAATAATTTTAACTGGTTTACAAATCGGCATATATTAAATAATAATACCATTTTGTAAATCTTACTCATCTATTTTATAGCCCTGACTTCTTGGAAATAATAAAACTGGTGTTTCTTTTTTTTCTTTATTTTTCTTTTCTTTTTTTCTTTTTTTTTTTCTTTTTGGAGACAGAGTCTTGTTCTGTTGCCCAGGCTGGAGTGCAGTGGCACCATCTCAGCTCACAGAAAGCTCCACCTCCCAGGTTCACGCTGTTCTCCTGCCTCAGTCTCCCAAGTAGCTGGGACTACGGCGCCTGCCACCATCCCCGGCTAATTTTTTGTATTTTTAGTAGAGACGTGGTTTTGTGTTAGCCAGGATGGTCTCGATCTCCTGACCTCATGATCTGCCCACCTCGGCCTCCCAAAGTGCTGGGACTACAGGTGTGAGCCACCGCACCCGGCCTAAAACTGGTGTTTCTATGTTGGAAAATGGAGTTGATTATGATTGAAGTAAGTAAGAAAGAGAGAGAATGTGTGTGTATAGGTGTGGGTGACCTATGTTTAATTGGGTTTAGGGTTTGAGTAACTGGCTTTCTGTAGCGCTGGGTTCAACCGGACAGAAACTGGCACAGTATGATTCCTCTAACAGAAACTCAATCCGCCGTGAGAGTACAAAGAGGCAGACAAATTTCCGTGGGAGAACTGGGGAAAGCCTCATGTAGGACTCTGCATTTGATCTGTGTGTTGGCAACTGGAAGGATTTAAAGTGGCAATAAAGAGAAGGAAGAAATCACAAGTAGATGGAAGAAGTCATTCACAAACAACACGGTGGTGACTGTTTAGTGATCAAAAATTAGATCGCAGATAAAAAGTTCTAGTGTTGACTTTAATCTTCATTATCAGTTAACAACTTGATTGAGTGCCTACTCTAAGCAAGCTAATATGCTCAAGAGATTATGTTCTCAAATAAGTTAGCAATTCAAGGGATGAAATAAATGTACATAACAAGAAATCTAAAATTAAAAGTCAGTATCTATTGAAAATTAAGACATACATCCAGGCTTTAGATGTCAAAAGAAGAGTTGAATTTTACCTTAGCACCAAATAAAAACAGGACCCTAGTGCCAGAAACACCCTTTCAACAAAAACGCCAAGTTACCTTTACTTGCATATGTATTCTACCCCTCTCCTGGATATAGCTGCCTTGCGATATGTTTGGAATATCCAATTATTCTCAGTACATGGTTATAGAAAAATGGAAGTATTTAGCAGAAAATAATAAGAAAAAGTGTTATAACAATACATGCATATTAAATGGAATCTTCTAACATTGGCAAAAGCTCAATTTTTTGAGTGTCTTCCACATTACTTACAGGAGCTAAAATTGTACAAAAGTTTCTTGTTCCAGATTCCAGCTTCTCCTCCTGGTTTTTCAGCCTTTCTCAGGTTTTCTCAACCTTCTTGGAACCTAAAGGTTATTGTAGTACCTCTGACACGTTCTCAATTATTTTGTGCTGAAATAATCTGCATTTGGACTCAATATCGGCAGGAAAGAGAACAAATTGAGCTTTAATTTGATATTAGGGCCTTCTTCCTTTTTTATTCCTGAAATTGGTATTTTAATTCATTCACTGTCAGTAGAAAAAGTGATTTCTATTTTCTGGACTTTGCACATCTTTCCTTCAAATCTGTCCTTCTAATAGATTCCTTGCTCATCCTTCCTCCTTTCTCCTCAAAAAACACACACATGCACACACACACACACGCACACACACACACGCACACACACAAACATTCACATCTTCCAGATTCCATACTATCTTCAGCTTTCTCTGGCACGTCTGCTTTCTCACACAGGTGTTACAAATACATTTAAATAGGGCTAGCCACATCATTTGCAGAATCCAGTAAAAATGAAAATGTGGGACTCCCCTTGTTTTAAAAGCCAGAAAAGAAAAGGCTTTTTTTCTTCCATGATCTCTCTCCACCTAGTTAATGTGCTTCCTCAGCCACCAGGTACAGATGGTCACAGGTGCCTGGGGTCCTGTGGTGAGATGCAAAGCCTGTGGAGTGTGCATAACCAACTCAGTCCTTTCTGCATTTGTGTCCAGGCCCCTGCCAGGGGTGAAGGTTGAGGTAGTCATTGGATGGACACATGGGAGATGGCTAAGAACTGATTCCCAGAGGTAGCAGGAGGCTGGCTGTATATAAGCTGAGTCTCCAAGCCCTTGGTACAACCTTTATTATTCCGTTGCACTTCACTAACAAAACAAAATCAAAGATAAAATTATTACTAAAGATTAAATTATTAACAATCTGAAGCTAGTGACTACAAAGCATTAAACCTCAAGTGGAGTGGCTTCTGAGTGTGAGGCTCTGTGTGTCTACTGGTCACAAGCTCATGCAATGAAGAATGAGGCCCTATCATCGTTTGGCATCTCCATACTGTTATTTTAAGGCTTTTCTTGACAATTTCTGTGGATCCAAGAATGTGACACTGGAAGAAAAGAACCATGTCTACTTTTGTAAGGGAGGTAGGAGCTGCTCGTCAAAGGAACGGGAAGAGTTGAAATAATACAAGTTATCTCCTGGAGGGTTCCCTTAAACTGTACTGGTATGGAATTCTTTTAATGAAATTTTATGTTGACTTTAGAAGTAATAACTACCCCTCATCAGGCACCAAGATATCATTGAACAATTTTATGTGCTTATTTTTCTATAAGAAATGTGCAACTTGGGCTTAATACAAATGCTGTATCTAATTAGGTTGAACCATATGAAATTGCTGATACTCAACCGTTTCTGACCTACAAAAGCAGCAGTTTTATATGGTTCCACCTAATCTTCACTGGTCAATGTTCCTTTCTCTGTTAATAAGTGTACACGAATATTTTGCCTCACTTCTCATTTTCCTCCATCCAACTTCAGTTGCTTGATAATTCTGCAATATTACATCAATCTTTAATAAAATATTTCAGCATTTTTAACATGTAAGTGTTTCTAGGAAGTTTAAAGAGATACCCTTTAATAACAGTAGAAAATTGGCCTTCACTGTTTAACTAGAAAGCACACCAAAGTTAGAAGCAAACATATTTGCCTTGATGGCAAGACCATGGAAACCAGAAGATACTGATGTCGCTGCTCAGAGCTTTCTTTCACTATGACCCTATTAAGCATTGCTTTACATATTCAGTCTTTTAAGAAACAAGTTAAGTTTATGGGGGCAAATATATCTCTTTCACTCTTTTTTAGTTCTCTTTTTTTGGGTTACTTTGTTATATATTTGAAAGGAAGTTGGTATATATTTCCGTTAGTCAACCAACTTTTTCCCCTTTGATAATATGCAGAAAGAAGTATAAGGTATTTATTAATTCTTTTTTTTTTTTTTTTTTTTTTTTTGAGACGGAGTCTCGCTCTGTCGCCCAGGCTGGAGTGCAGTGGCCAGATCTCAGCTCACTGCAAGCTCCGCCTCCCAGGTTTACGCCATTCTCCTGCCTCGGCCTCCCGAGTAGCTGGGACTACAGGGGCCGCCACCACGCCCGGCTAGTTTTTTGTATTTTTTAGTAGAGACGGGGTTTCACTGTGCTAGCCAGGATGGTCTCGATCTCCTGACCTCGTGATCCACCCGTCTCGGCCTCCCAAAGTGCTGGGATTACAGGCTTGAGCCACCGCGCCCGGCCTATTAATTCTTATAATTAAAAAAATTTTCGTTCAGCCTGGCACTTAGGGTGGGCTCAGAGACTGACAAGGAGAGGCCACAAATGGCACTGGGTAGTGCAGAAGAACACAGTGCTAAAAACTGTAAACCCTACACATTTCCTATTTGAGCAACTGTCATTCTTCCTTTGATTTCAATTTCTGGTGTATTTGGATTGAAAGAACCTCATACTCTTTAGATATTTATGAAATAAGTGACGAGCAGCTCTAAAATGCTTGCTCTTTGGAAAAAGCAAATGTTGCTTTGGAAATCAGTAATGCAAGAGCATAATAAAAGTGATAGAAGTGCATTGGTACAATATTTCCTACCATCATAATCTTAAAAAACTAGCAAGAATTCTGTTAGAAAAGTTCGCAGCACTAATATTAAAACCAAAATTTCAGGTAGCGTGTTGTCTGAGAAAAATCGTAAGAGAAAACAAACATATTTTTAAATATCATTTTTTAAAAGTAGCTTGCCACATTTTATATTCTGTAAAAACATTATAAAATTACTTAAACCTAAAAAATCAATGTTGTATGACTTATGAGCATCATCGGTCAACTTTTACTCCAAAAAAAAAAAATGAAGGAAATTTGACCTGGAGTGCCTCTGGCCTATCTTACGGCATTAACTGTCAAACTTCCTTTTTTCATTTTAACCACAGAATTGTTATTCCTGTGTGTTGACTGCAGACTCTGCCTTAGTTTGGGAGCTATTAACATCTATCAGGATCAACTGTATATACTTGAACTAAGAAAAATTTACTTGACAACTCTAATGGCTGTGAAAAAGCCATTACAGAGTCACAGAGAAAAGGGGGAAAAGAGGCCAAGGCATGCCAGAACCAGAGGAGGAATTTTTCTCTTCCTAGCCCCTAACATTTTTTCCTATTTCTAGCCCCAACTCTGTCATGTTTCCTTGTCCATTTTTACAAAGTTAAATGCATATGTCTCAAAGTCTTTGCGTTTTGTTAAAAACATGCATGTATAATAAAGGGGCACGGGCTGGGAGCTGTGGGCCGCTGGGAACACATGGCAATGCAGTGTGATGCAGCTGACAGGGCCAGCAAACACTGGAGAGAAGACTCTCCTTTAAAAAGGGCAGCAAAGAGCATGAAGGAAATCTCCTGATAGGTGATATTTGTCAGGCCACCAGAGAAGCACTGCCTGTGTTCAGTTCTGCCCAGGAGCCTTTCGAATGGCAAATAAGAGAATGATGCTTTGATGAGCTGAACCATTTCTCTGAGTCTTTTCCATTATATTTCAGAACAGCTCCACCCAGCAAATCCCTTACAGTCCCATTCCGTCTTTAAAGTAAATATACCTAGAAAAGGTAACCATAAGAGCTTTGTAAGTTCAGCCAAATTATTTGTAAATTGGCGCTTTGGAGGATTTGGGCAGACAATTAATATCCCTTTCAATAACATGGAAAAGTATATAATTCATATTAACCTTTGATGAGTAGTTGTCATTTTCCCCAAATACATTAAGATTTTTCCTGTTGCTTTTCCTTCTGATCCTGCCTCCTGTTGTATGCCTGCTTTATAAAGCAACAAATGGGTGAAAATGCTTATCGTCCCAAAGATGACTATAGAAGATGATGGTGAAAAGGGCTGTCCAAGAGTGGTGGAATTGATTTCCAAATCCAACCACTTGTTTATAAAAATAATCTTATAGCCACAGCATCTATTTAGAATGCAGCAGAGATCTGTCCAGGAGGAATAAATGCACCAAAAAAGAATAAAAAAAGAAGGAAGAAAGAAAAAAAAGAAAAGAAACAGAGATTTTACTTTTAGCTCATCTTCAGATTTGCAAGGGACAATAAGCGAGATTCATTAGGCCATTTGTTTCTGTCATCTGCCATGATTCAAAATGAAATACTAAATGTTTCATGGACTCGGAAAAAGAGTAAAATTTGTCTTTGTGTTGGCTGTGCAAAGACGGTGTGGCTTACAGCCCCTATACAAGAGGCCTGACGGATGAAAGGGGGCAGGGTAGTGCCGTCTGAATGATGATGGGCTAATATCATCACCCTCTTGTCAGCTGTAATAGGCTTTTCCTCACAGAAATAATTCATAAAACCGCTACATTATATTCTATCCCTGACAGGCCCTATCTATCCTCCAACCCAGCAGGCTCACAACTAATAAGAAAATATGTGGTTCAGGAACCCTGAAAAATTAAACAGGTAGTTTATGAACAATTTGTTTCATGGGGATGTTTATTATGTTTATTAAATATTGAGCCTTTAATGTTTTCCCAGTGCAGATGATATCATAAAAATGCTGACTTAAGCCTCAAATGTATTCTTAGAAAATGACATTTTACAGCACTAGTAGCACATAGTAAATAACTAAATTATAGCAGCTTCTGTGTGTGTATAGAGACAGTATGTAGAAAATGTAATTTATAATGTATCTTTATGTACATGTGTATGTGGGCTGCGCCCTTGTGTCTCATGTTGAAGCTTCCCTTGTAGGCTTAGGTTTAAAAGTAAGTTGGGGAATACCATTATTTTAGCACTTGTCTGGGGGAAGGTCAGCCTGAGATTTGTTTTATTGCTTGTACTAAAGGAGAAACCTTGAGTTCAGTGTTTCAGGCATCAAGAGTATACATACTCTGGACACTAATAATAAACTTAATCAGGAGTGTTACTTTGTAAGTACAATTTTTATATAAATCCTTTACCTGGGTTTTCTCTGGAGACCAATGCATGTGAGAATGTGAGAGTAAAATGGCTCCCGGTAATGTGATGTTCTTTATTTGAAAAGTATCAAATTAGATACAGAAACTGTTCTGCAGAGAGCTGGCAGAGAAGGTGCATGAAGCATGTTCTTCCCGTGCCCATACCTTGCACATTACTAGCTTTGCTGTCATAATATATTTAATCAGTGTGACAGTAAATGATCTTCTGCTGTAGACAAGCAAGTGGAAGATTATCTGCATCTTACAGGGTTAATGGCCCTTCCGTAATAAACAATACCCACAGTATGAAAATAAGGCAATAATTCACGTACATATTTCAGAAAGCACATGCCCAAGGTGATTTACAAAGGAAGTTGGATCAAACCTGTGGTTAAATGCTATAGCATTCCAGGGCACAGCTTTACTGATCTCAGAAGGACATCTTAATTTACTATATATACCCGCAGAGAAACATACACACAGGCATTTTGTAGCGAATACATCATCATAGGGTTTCATTGAGGGTATAGGTACATGTAATATGAAAATTCAGATGAATTTGAAAATACCAGTATGAACAGGTTAAATGCAGGGTCTATTTGAAGAGTGGTTATCGGTGAATCAGCTTCAACCTAGGGGAGTTGTTTGGAGGCCACTCGTGGCCCTTTGTTGTCTAATACTTATAAATATTCGAAATGATGGAATAGAGACAAACTGACCCCAAGCTTGAGGATGACCCTGGAAGCTAGCATTAAAATTAAGGATGACTTTGGTAAATTATGAGGCATGGCCAGAAATTCATCAGAAAAGGGAGGTGCCCTTGGGTAAGAAAGCTAAGCTTGCACATAGGCGATAGGGGATGCCTAATTCTCTCCAAGGGCAGGAATAACCTTTCTTGCTTTCATTGTGGATAAGCTAGCTGAGAGAAAAACAAAATAAGTATTGAAAAATCAGGAAAGCTACTATGATTATTAAAATGGTCTAGTTTAGGGAATGTAAAATCACTTTTGTGTTCAGTACTCTCAGCTTCTGAACTGTTTTCAACTTAGCTGCTATAAATGAGCAGTGTGAGAATTTGGACAGAAAAAGTTAAAGAATTGAGATATGTAGCTTTCAGAAGAGAGCAGTAAGACTGAATAACCACCTTTACTTCTAAAGGGGTTTTTATCTAGATTTTGGGAAGAAGCTGTTTTCTGCTCTCCCAGTAAACTGGTCCAGCAGGATGGATTGAGATTAAGTGCATTTTTAAAAAATCATAGGATCATTAAATATCAGATTAGTTAGCAAGAGCAGGATATTCTGTTGCTGAGATTTTAAAAGTAGAACTGATATGCATTGGGTAGAAATAGGCTAAAAGCACTCTGTCTCTAAGAGAAGGGGATTGGTTGTTTAACTTCTTGTGGTTCCTTCCAACTTCAAGAATCTGCAAATCCAGAGCAGGGGTCCCTGTGCTGACATTGTTTCTGACGTTGCCATTTAGAGTCTGTTTTAATGGTGATTAGACCTCCTGAGGCTTCTTTTGCAACTTCATGTTAAATAATAAAAACTATAACTTCCTCTCCTTTTGCAAGCACCTTTCCAAGTGGCAGGCTGTTTTCTAATAATGTTGAAAAATTATTATTTTTTAAATGTTGACCTGTTTGGAATTTTATATCCAGGTAGGAGCTGATACCTACTAAAAAGCTGTGTTTAGTTCTTGCAGTGGGTGGAGATGGGAGTAGCCCTTTCTATCCCACCTGTGGCTTTCTACGCAGTCTGAATTTGTTTATGAAGCCAAAAAGCCCTGAGTAGTTCTCTGCACAAGAGACAGACAAAATGCATGGCAGTTTGTAGAAAGAAAAAGTTTACTCTGGGTCATTAAAGAACCATGAACATCCTAAACAGCATTAGGCTATGTTTGGTCTCAGGGGCACATGTTGTGCTACCAATTGCAGACACTCTCATTTTTAGAGGGAGGCAATTGGTGGCAATTAATTACCCCTGGATTGCACATACAGCAGCAACCTATGTATGGAAACAGAAGAGAAATTAGATTTAATTGGCCTTAGTGCAATCAAGAATGTGGCATTTATTTAATGATGACTTGTTGGGAATGAAACCTTGATTAGTGTTTTATTTTATTTTTAATATTAATATTAACATAATAATAACATACAGCACATAAAAATGAAATACGCTTTTTGGATGTTACATTAAGGTATCGCATGTTATTTTTGGAGACACATGAAGTATGTTCTTTTGACAATCAAAAAATACTCAACTGTATCAAAAATTGAGTGTCAGTCACATTGATTATTTCAAAGTTTTCCTTTAGGACCTGACGCATCCTCGGCAGAGCTTGTATTAGTCAGTGAAATGATTCATTGAAACCCAATTTATTTTCTATTTTGGTCTATTTTTTGGCTTTGAAGTTAAAATGTTTGTCATTAAGTGCCCTTGCATCTTTTACTTGGTAATAACTGGAATTCTTTCAAAGGGGAAAAAAAATCTGCAGTTCACACTCAAAGTACAGAAAATAACACATTCTAACTATATGGGGTTTTTAAGTTTGACCTAATTCTGAAATACTCATATTAATAAGAGTTCTCATATTAATAAAATAATTGCACTTACACTTTAATTATTTACATGATATTTTTCCTGGTTTGTATATCTTAAATAAATCTTAAATATATCCTTAAACATGAGCCTACAGAGTTTTTTGACCTTTTGGTTTTGGAGGATGAACATTTGCTCCCAATTTACTGGAACATACTGTATTACAATATGCATTTAAACACTGTCTCCCTGATGGGAATGTCCCCCAAATACCACACAGACTAAACAAAATGAATGCTTCTGACTGCCATGCTGTATTAAAAAAATCTGTCTTATATTCCACACGTGCCAGGCAATCTTTCTGCACAGTTTCACACAAAAGCAGCAGAATTAGAAATGCTTTGCTGTTGCATAAAGCATTTGTAAACAGAGGAAAAGTAACACTCCATGGTCCTATAGATGTTTATAAACTAAAGCAGTTGTGTGTTCTAGAGAGTAAGATGGGAATTGTCTTGCCACACTTGTAATAGTCTCAGTGACTTGCTATGTTGTCTAGAGATCACTGTTTATTCTTAAATCTTCCACCTCTGCAAGTGGGATGCTGAAATATTACACCCCCCAGAGTTAAGCAGAGAGATAGGATTTAACAGTGATACCAAATTCAGAGGGTAAGCAAGAAGCTAGGAAGGCCAACCATACATGCACAAGGCTAAGGCTGGGAGAAAGAATTATTTTACAGACGGCAGTTTTTCTACTTTCTTTTCCTTGAATGTTTTGTATTCTTTTTTTTTCCATTATATGAAGAAAAAAACTTTCATAGAGGTCTCGACACTTTATTTCACCCAACATTTCTTAAATACTTGCTGGGTGTACATATCATGTTCAGGATACATTGAAAATTAAAGATGGGTTTGCTCTTTAAAAATCGTGAAAGAACCTGAGAATTAAAGCAATTGCATGATTTTTTTTTAAATGTGGGGCACCCAGAAGCAGTGCTCATGGAAAACCTGTTCCAGCCTTGCAGTCATGAGACCTAGTTGTCATTCTTGTTATTTTGCTAGGAATTGACAACATGAGCTTGGGCTCACCATTCCTTCTCTTGAACTCAATTTCCTCACTTGCAAAATGAAGCTGTTAGGCTGCTTAGACGATCTCTGAGGCCCTTTCATATCTAATGTTCTACTATTCTTATCTATAGGACTGAGGGGAAATGCTGGAGCCTTAACAAAGGAAAAGGAAAATCCTAAAATTCAAAAATATTTTCTAAGGATGTGTCAAATATATATTCAAAATGAGAGAACAGATTCTTTTTGCAAAAAAAAAAAAAAAAAATCACTATGAAAACCAACTCAAACAGGAGAGTAGGAGGTAGGGGAAAATAATTGTTTCATTTTCTTTTTTCAGAAGCAGAGACATGTGCATAACTGTGAGAATCTAGCTGCTACCTAGTGCTCTGTGGTTCTCTGCAGACTGAGCTCCATTGTTGTGCCTTGAGCATCCTGCCCTCCATAGGCCATAGCCTTTCACAAGGGGATGGATTAGTGCTGAAGAAACACCTCAGCTGACCCTTGAATCAACCTTTAAAACTTAAGCAGGAGAAAGACAGAGAGAGTGAGTAACCATACCTCAGATTACAGCAGCATTTGGCTCTTGGTGGCATACATCAGAAACAATCATTGAAAACTAACATGTATGTGTACATTTATATGTGTCTATAGACATAACCTCTGCCTTCCTGCTAACTTCCCTGCTAAGCTGAGCTCACTGTTTTTGTCTGATTCATTGAAGGGCCGTTTTCAAGATCTCCCAGTTGGAAGTAGCTACGTTTTATAAAGTTAAATGAGCCTGGGTCAGAAAACAGTCCTTGTATGATTAATTTCATATAAACATACGGGAACTGAATTACTTGTTACTTTAAGCAGATGACAAGTATCATTATCCAAAGTGGTGTTGGTTTGGTGCAGGAGCAGTGGAGCTGCCTGTGCTCCTCACTTACTTTCTTTACTTTTCTATAGAAAACCCCTTAGATACAGTGTATAATAGCAGCATGTACCTGTCTGTCAACAAAGAAGCCTGGGATATGAAATCACCATTGCAGCAGCTGGCAGAGACAGGCAGCAAACAACCCAAGCTTGACAGAATCACCAAACCTTTGGTGGCTAAGAAGCCAGTTGTGAAGGAACTATTAAGAACTGAGATTTGATTTCCAATTCCTCCAACCCCATCTTCTCATCAGTTTTTTTTTGTTTTACAGAATATATTACTATAATAAAGAATTACAGTGAGAACGAGGTATCAGGGATTCTCATAGCAAGCATACTTAAAATAAAAATATTACACACACACACACACACACACACATGAAAATAAAGTCAGGTGAACATGAATAGGTATCCACCGGGTAAAATTACAAAGCAGATGCATTCCAAGCTTCATTTTCAATGTATGATTTGACATGTTCCTTACAATGTAACTCATTACATTTACAAATAAGTCTTCACAGGTGCTGAGAATAGAATGACTGGCTGGAGCATGTACTAAATTCACAGAAAAGGAAGGGCATGTGTGTTTGTTATGCATGTGGCTACTTAATTAGGCTTTTATCTAAATATGGTTTTCTTTTGTGCTGAAAAAATATAATGACATATTTTTAAGATAAAAATTTTGTAAGTCAGGGGGACTCTAAGTGCCTTGATAAGGTGCTGTCTTTTGTTGGAGTTTCTTGGGGTGTCGTGGAGATAAATCTAGTCTCCTTTTGTTACCACACTGGGCAACTGGGGAGTGAAAAGGATTAGGAAGTTAGGAAAAGGAAGACAATCCTTTTTTTTTCTGGCTCAGGAGAAACTTGTATTCATTAAAGGTAGTTTCCACATATGACTTTCAGGCTACAAACTGACTTTGTAGATTCATATTGGGGAGAAAGGTGGAAAGCAGAAATGAATGACTTCTATATACACTTGCCCATAGTGTACAAATGTAACATATTTACTCCTACTGCCAGTAGCCTCTCTTTCGTGAATAATGTGATGCTGCTTCTTAAGACTGATTTCCAGTATCCTATTGCAGGAATGAATTCAGAGCTGTTTCGTATAATACATTGTGTTTGTTTATTGGTTAATAACTGTGATTTAAGTTTTGAAATCTAAAAGTAAAACAGAGACTGGATTGGATTTGGGGGAAGTTTGAATACTTCTGTGCTGGAAAAGAAGTAATTGCAACTGATCCAAACTGCTGCAGGGCATCAGATTACCTGTCCCCTCTGGCCCCAGATGTTTATTTTATTGAGAGGTTTTCTGTGCCTCAGAATCATCTCCCTTTGCCTTATTATTTCCTCTCCCTTTGGTGAGCTATTTTAACTTGTCTCCAGCTGCCCAACAAAACAGCATCACATCCCTGACACCAGAAGGAGAAATAAAATCAACTTTTAAAAAAGTGCTTTCATGTCAACGTTTTATAATTTTGAAACATTGAAAAAAGTTGTCTGTGCATCATACGTTGCGGTTACCTAGTAAACAATGAGGTGCACAGACACTGAGGAAGAATAAAACAAATCCAACTTTTGCCTCAGGGAGGAATAAGCAAGATAGGATTTTATTATTTCCATGTGTTATTTTGAATACATTATTCTGAACATCACTTAGCACCTCCATGGTGCTAAATTAATTTAAAATGATAATATTGTCCCTTCCTTCCTAAGTGATCCCTTTTGTGGGTATTATAGGGTACAGGTGGTGGGCAGAGAACTTGTAGGTTTTCATCCTGCGTGAGAAATATTTCAAGTTGTTAAGTTTTTACATACCCAATTTGTTGCTGGGTAACAAACCATGGAGGTAGGATATGATTATATTTCCAGAATAGGTATTTTCATTGGTTTGTAAAAATGGCATTTTTATAACACATTTACAAAGCTGTACTTGCTTTCTCTAAGCATTTCACATTTGTTATCTTACTTAACCCTTCCACTTTGCCAAGTGCTGTTAGTTGAGGTGCTGCTTTACATGATTTACAGAGGAGGAAGGATAAGGACCTAATCAAAAGTTGGAAGTGGTGTTACCACCAGAAGCTGAATATTATCTCCTCTACCTCACAGCACAGCCAAACGAGGCACAGATTTTATTTGAAATAGAAAGTAATTTGAATCTATTTCATCTTTAAGTCCTAGAAAACCAGGACCCATGGCTTAAGGTGGCCTAGAAAGGTTTTCCAGGGAGATGTAACAAATGAAACTGACTCTTTGTGAAGGCACCTTATAATAAAATGTAGTCAACTTGTAATTATTACTGTAGTATTTGCTTTTAGTTTTGTTTTTGTTTTCAGATAAATATGCCGAGCTTCATAAAAGGAATATATGACTCTGAAATCCAAGCTCGGCCCCTTGTTTTTGCAAACATGGGTCTTTGTAGTAGACATGGGTCTTTGTTGTGGTCCCTTTCCTCCCATTGCTCTGTGCTTAAGCCTCTTTCTTCCTATCAAAACTAGCTTTCTGGAAATACACTGGTAGCATTCTCTGAAATACTGAGAATTCATATTAGGTTTTATACACAGATACAGACACACACACACACACACACACACATATGCACATACACACAAACTTTAAATGAGGCATATTTTTATTGTCTTTATCTCCAGTGGTATCAACTGGGAATAACTTTTCATTTACCATCACTGGCATGGAAAGGTAATTGAAAAGTAGAGTTGAGTGATAAAAGGATATTTAAAAGAGAAGAAAGAAAATTTTAGGAGTGAGTTGAAAGAAAAATACTAGCTATTGATGCTGTACGAAAGTTGTGAACACAAGGAGAGAGAAAAAAGAGAGGAACAGGGAGGAAATGAGAAGGACAGGGAGAGCTAGAGAAAGAAAGGAAAAAAAAAATGAAGCCCAGAAAAAGAGGAAGTAGGGAAAGGCAAGAAAGAAATGGGAAAGGAAGGTGTAAGGCAGGAAAATAGAATGAAGGGAAAGAAACAAAAGGCAATTAAACAAAGAATGAGGTAGAAAGAAAGAAGAAAATACATATACGTTTCTAAAAGATGAAAGTGAAAGCAGACAGTCGCAGATCAGAACTTGTATTTAGAGACTTTGAAGTTAAGTTTCAAATACGAACAAGGTAATATTTAATATGATAAAATTTTCAAGGTTGGATTTTTCTTTTTAAGTTTCCTGAAGATGTGATATAGGAGATTATAGATGGACATCTGGCATCTTTTAAAATAAAAAGTAAAAAATATGAAGTTAATCTGGTCCTGAGCATCGTATTCATGTCTTAATTGTTCAAATGGAAAATCTTGATCCAGAGAAATTTGAAAGTTTAGACAATTATAAAGTTGATAATTATGATTAATCTTAAAGATAAGTTTTCCACAAATTATTACTTTACACATTTAAGAAGTATAGTTATCTTGATTTGATTATTTTAAAATGTAGATGACAACTCATTAATGAGTCATAAGGTTGACTTAGATGATAGCAAACACAATTTAGTTTAAAAAATGCAATAGAATAAATAACAGTATATTAGAACTGAAATGTAAAACTGAGTGCAGCAGATATAGGAATGGTAAATACTGATTTCTGAAGCTTTTGTTCTAGGCGTGTGTGGGTGTATATCTCAAAAGTAAGATGCTTTTCTCACTGCAGATGATAATCTAAAAATGTTAGGAAAACACGGATCTGGGTGATATTGAACAAAAACTCATTAGGATATGAATATGTCATATTCTCTGAGCTGTTTTAATGTGTCTTTATTTCTGGTGGGAGGAGGTTTATTTCATAATGTATGCATTTTGTTTGCCAGCCCATCATATTCCCAAAGTTAATTTTTCATTCAAAGGCATCACTTGATTAATGGATACATATATATATATATATGAGATTCCTTAGCTCAACAGCATATGTCACTGGAGAATTTCAGGCTAAAACAACACTAGGATATCACATCACACCTATTAGAATGGCCAAAACCCAAAACACTGACAACACCAAATGCTGACAAGGATGTGGAGTAACAGGAACTCTCATTCATTGGTGTTAGGAATGAAAAGTGGTATCGCTACTTTAAAAGACAGTTTGGCAGTTTCTTAAAAAAACTAAACATACTTTTACCATATGATCCATCAGTCATGCTCCTTGGTATTTACTCAAAGAAGTTGAAAACTTATGTCCATACAAAAACCTGTACAGCTTTATTCATAATTGCCAAAACTTGGAAGCAACCAAGATGTTCTTTAGTAGGTGCATAGATAAATAAACTGTGATACACCCAGACAATGAAATATTATTCCGTCAAAAGAAATGAACTATCAAGCCATGAAAAGACTTGGAGGAACACTAACGGCATATTATTGAATGAAAATAACCAATTTGAAATGGCTACATGCTGTATGACTCCAGCTCTATGACATTATGGGAAAGACAAAACCACAGAATCAGTAAAAGGATCAGTGGTTACCAGGGATTTGGGGGAGGGAGGGATAATTAGGCAGAGTACAGAGGACTTTTAGGACGGTGAAACTGTTCTGTATGTTACTGCAATGGTGGACACATGTCATTATACATTTATCCAAACCCACAGAATACATACCAAGAGTTAGCCCTGATGCAAACTACGGACTTTAGGTGATAATCTGTGTCAATGGCAGTTCATGGATTGTAGCATATGTACCACTCTGATGCAGGATGTTGATTGTAGGGCCGGCTGTACATGTGTGGGAGTTGGAGTTTATGGGAGCTATCTTTACTTTCTGCCAAATTTTGACATGAACTCCAAACTGCACCAAAAAGTTTATCAATGGATATGCACTTAAAATGTTGATTCGTTTTGCCAAATTGACCCACTGTAAATTTAGTATGTTTATTCTCCCATCAACGTTATATTCACGAGTGTCAGTTTTCCTACTCCCACACCAACTCTTTGTGTACAATTAATTTTCTTTTATCTATTTACCGTACTAATATGTGAAAAATAGTACCTTGTTACTGTTTTAATCTGCATATTTTTAATTATGATCAAAGTTAAGTTTTCCTATGTTCATAAACTATTTAGACTTCATTTTAAATCAACTGTTTATTCATGATCTATGACAACTGTGTAATTTTTAGAATTGATGATCATTAAAAAAATCCGAATTTTTTTTAAAGGTGCTTTGGATCCTTTAGAAAGAGCCTTAATATAAGTCTAAAATAGAAGAAGCAATTAGCACTATATGGTGAAAAACTGTGGAGATAACATCAGATCAACTCTCACTCAGTCCCGGCCTGTTCCTTAGGCAGCCCGGAGACCACTAGTGCTGCCCTGGCTCTTGGGGCTGTGAATTACAGAGCAACATAACCATTGCCTTCAGTAGCATACTCTTAAAGAAGTTGGAAATCTTTCTCTTTTGCTTCTTTTCCTCATAAAGAGGTAAAATGAAACAGAAGGAACGAGAGGCAGGAGGTAAGGGAGAAATGGGCAATGAACAGACTTTTTAGCTAAGGAGTCAGAAGCGAGAGATGACACAGAAGAGACATAGAAAATGGGAGAGGCTGCAGTCCTGCAGGGTGTTTGGATGGACTCTCTGGAGGAAAGCACCAGCCCAAATGCTAACACTGCTGTGTGATCTGCAGATTCTCCTCCAGATAATTATAGCAAATCAGACAAATCTGTTGTAGTCTCTGTAAATGAGAGTGAGTGACAGGGAGCTGTTTCAGGCACTTCTGCCTCAACCAAACTACCCTGCTGCCGAGGTGCAACCTTTTGTTGACTGTGGTTGGGGAGAGTCCTGGGGACGTGCTTGTCCACCTGCGGTCCTCAGATCTTGACTTGCTGACCAAAGCACTGCTGGGAGCCAGGAAGAGGCCCAGGCACCCACTCTATTCTTTGGATTTGCCACAATCAGTTATTAAGAAGGCAGTGAAAATCTGGGGGGCCAAGGCGGGCAGATCACAAGGTCAGGAGTTTGAGGTCATCCTGGACAATATGGTGAAACTGTCTCTACTAATAATACAAAATTAGCTGGGCGTGATGGTAGGCACCTGTAGTCCCAGCTACTCGGGAGGCTGAGGCAGGAGAATCACATGAACCTGGGAGACGGAGGTTGCAGTGAGCCAAGATTATGCCACTGCACTCCAGCCTGGGCAACAGTGAGACTCTAAAAAAACAAAAAAAAAAAAACAAAAACAACAACAACAACAACAAACTTTACCCAGCAATTAAGACACATTTTATGTGGTCCAGTCTCAGATGCACAAATTAGGTATCTTATTAGTGCCCTTTTTTGCGAGCCATTTCTGATTATCCAAGTCTGTTTACATTGGTTCAATATTACTGGAATGTTTGGGCCAGGTTGGAGGATACAACTTGGATACAACCCTTTATGACTCTGTTTATGAAGGAAACAGCTCATTTGCTAAAGCTTTGAACTCTTCGTCAGGATTGGCAATCACAGAAAGCCTCCTTTCTCTCTCCCTCTCCTACAACTGTTGGAGTTACATTGAAATTATTTTTCCTGCCTCCAGAGGAAATGTCATTGGAATTCAGCTTCCTGGTGCACCATTTCCACCTACACATCTTAAATAGACAATCCCAAATGGAGGCGAACCCAAAATTATGTTTGCATTGTTAGCCTTACCATAATTTCAGAATATGTCCCCAGACCCCCCACCATAGCTCGTGTCTCTGTAATCCCCCTATCATTCCATTTGCATGCCTTTATTATGTAGTCTACCTTTATGAGGGCAGTGTGTCAGGAAGCAACCCGTCTGTAAGTGACTAGAGTTAAAATCATCCTCAACAAATCAGCAACGCGATCAGCTCAGAGCCATGCTAATAATGCCATCCTGTCAGCTTCCACGCTTTTGATAAACACTGCTTCCCAGAGAAGGATGTGGGGAAGTTATGTAATCATTTGGAAATATGTCAACATAGCCATGGGATTGGAGCAATTAAGCCTGCTCTTCCTTACATAACTGCAGGGTAGGGTCAGAAAAGTGGGTACTTATACCCAATTTCATGACGACGTCTGGAGCCAGTTCATTTGTTTAATATCTTCTTGTTTATGTATAGTTGGAATTTCTCTGGGGAGGGGTGGCAGAAGGTGGGGAAAGGGAAAGGGAAGGTGGAGAACAGGTGAACAGGAGAAAAACTAAATAGGAGATAGAGGTTGTGTGTGTTGGGGACAAGACTGACATGACTTCCCATTTGCTCACCCTAAAATAGCAAAATAGCTCCTATTTCCTTTACGATTCTCCTGGACAAGCATCCTACCATGCCGCTGGCTTCCTCTGCAGGAAGTGGACGCCATCACTGACACGTGCAGCAATCTACGGATGCGTTGCTTGGCTGGTGTTCTGACATTTGTCTGTGACGAACAGCAATCATATTTCTGTCTCTTTTCATGCCAAATCTCATATAGTGTGGTAACTGAGACTCCCGGTGTGCCTACTCAATTCGGTGCACATTTCAGAATATCTCCCCTGTTTCTAATCCCCCAATATCATGCTGTTAGGTTTTGTTTGTTTATTTTGGATTAAGTTTTTACGTTACCCATTTTCTGGTCATTCTTGACTCACACATCTGGGTTTCTTCATTTCTTTGAAAGCAGAGAGAATCAAGTTAGCATTTCCAACTCTCATCAGATCGATGACTCAAAGCCAGACAAATTTGGGTGGATTGGCAGCTTATAAGAAGTGACAGTGGACTTGGGCTGATGCTTCACAATGCGAATGACCACAGAGCTGGGATCCATTCCTATCAAACCCATTGCTGGGGTGCCATCACGTGTTTGTGGTATGGGAGGTCTATATGGTTTCTGGGCTTGCACTTTGAGGCTGGTGTCTAGCTGGGATCATGCTTACCCTGCTTTCTCCACCCCGCATGGCTGCTTTGGTGGTGGCTAATTGCAGGGGAGGTGGATTCCTAGGAATACCTGCAGTGTTTAGTCCGACATCCTTGCAGTGTTTAGTCCGACATCTGACACAGTTGTGGTCACTACTGTTTCTGATGCCAAGGGCCAGACCTTGAAGCAAGCCTGCTGGTGAAGCCATTGCTGTAGCTCGTCTCTGGAATCCTTGTTGTTTGGAGATGGAGAGTGGTGGGAGGTGGGAAGAAGAGAGATGAAATCAGAGTCCGGTCTAGTCCAGAGGGGGAAGCAGTGGAGGGTGGAGGAAGGGAGAGGGCAGAGAGCACTTCTGTTAGAATGTTTCCTCTCCTTCCTTCCATCTCTTCTTTTGTCCTCTGCACACATTTTTTTCTCCAAACTCTTGTTTCTGATCTCATCTGGAGTTCATTCTTGACCTGCCTCTCTATTGTTAACAACCGTGCCAAGGTCTGCCAGGTGTTTCCCACTGTAAGACTGTGTATAACAAGATGGATAAGAGAGGAAACTGGGAGGGGTCAAATATCGAAGGCTTTGAGTAAAAAAAAAAAAAAAGTTGAGGTCTGATGAAATAGCATTCTTTAAGCAAAGAAAAAGTAAAACGTTGGGAGGTTGCTGATATTACTGCTCATAGTATCAGCAGACTGTGGGCAAGATACTTGCTGGGCACCAGTAACTATGATGTCAGCAAAGAAGGCCTTCTCTCCAGAGACCTTGGCCCTCTGAGGTCTGAGGAAACTGTACTTAAAATGTCAGACACTGTCCAAAAACTTCAGCCACAATTCCTTGCATGCAACACAGGAATAAATTAAGAGCCATCCTTTGAAACTTCAATAAATGCAGTTTCGTCTGCAAGTAAGACACGTTTTGTATGTGCAGGAAAGCTGTCTTCATCGGGGGTGGCAAAGGCAAAAGGAAAGTCTGAAGACATTGTTTCAAGAAGGAGGTGAGTTCCAATTTAACAGTTGTCTGGAATGTGGAAAATGAGGGTATTAGGTTATGGGTGAAAAATTCCAAAGCAGAGAATAACAGAATAAATTTGCTTGATGGTATTGGTGGGCTAGTCTAGGAGCTCCAACTAATCTGAGATTACTAATGACACCTGGTATGTTGCTGCCCCTCAGGACAATTTTACTTTCTGAGATTAAAAGATATTACAGTGGATGTTATATATTAAGATGTACTTTATATAAATGACATACTATGTATATTCATATATACTAGTATGTACATTTGTACATATTACAGAAAAATAAACAAAAACAAAACTTCTCCTTTAGGAATCTCTGAATTATGTATGTTTATGAGAGCTGTTGCTTGTGGATGAAGAAGCTCAGCAACGGAAGAAAAAATGATCCCAGACTCCATCACTTTGAGATTGAGTGATGGTGATGAGAGATAGGCTAATTATCTCAAAAGGAGTCCACTGATTTTTAAATAATCACTCTGTACAGATTACTTAGAGAGTTTCTTACTTTTGGTATTGTTGAAAGTTCCAGAAACATCTGGCTTCCACACATATCCACTCCTTGTAACTATTTCCTCTGTTGGAGAGAACACTGAGTCTTCCTAAGCACCCCCATCCCACCATAAAATCCCTTGACTTGGTGTTTTTCTGAGAGGTGGTTTTGCCTGGATTTGAGATGACCCTGTAACCAAAAGAATAGTGTGTTTTCTACCTATGTGGTACTTTCAGTGTTTTATCATTGGAATTGGTGCATTGACTTCTGCATTGCTCTTGTTTTGAGCTATGTAATTAGGTCATCCTGATTAAAAATGGCTCAGATTAACACAAAGTTTTAAAAAGGCATTTTCTCTTAAATGAAATATCATTGTTTCATTGCTTACTTTTCCATAATGCAGAAGTCAAAAATTTTGAGTGAATTCTTGAATATTAATCTTTATCATTGTAGTCTATCCATGTTGAAGGAGATAAGGAGAAAATAAAACAAAACAATATATAACAAAAACTCTACCAGAATTTAACTTATCTATTTTTTATATTGTGCTATTTGAAGGAAAGAATTGGTAAATATCAGACATTAAAAATAGGACTGCCCAGATTATATTCTGGAGTCAAAATCAGTTTGGCTTAATCTCCTGTGCCTATTATATTTAGAGCTTTACTTCTGTACATTGAGAATTAATGTTTAGAATACTAACTTCAAAGCATTGCAGCATCTTAAAATAGGTAACAAAAAAATCCTATTACAGAAGAATGTCTCTTACCCTAATTCCACTTAACCACCTCTAGCATAACTGATTCTCTCCACATCTTTGGCAAAACTCACAGACTGATATCATGTGCTTCTGCACTCCTGTGGCAAGCATGTTGACACACTAATTTTTTTCCCCACAGGTTGAGTTCCATGTTTGCTAAGAGCCCGTGGTATTTGCTCCCAAATCTGATTATGTCAGTTGTGCTTGTTCTTGTAATTACATAATTTAATTAAATATTATGTAAACTGATAAACTAAGAATAGGAGAAGACCAATTGTTTCTAAGTTGACTGCTTTGAGGACTCAACAAAGCAAGTCACTGAAAAGCTACTATCAAAATATATGAGGGCAAAGCAACTACAAAGGATTGAGAGAAAAAGTCATTTATCAACCTAGATTCTTCCCTGAGATTAATTCACAATCGTCGTTAAGCTCCTAATCCAGTTCAAACTGTCACAGGATCCTTGTGGTGTCATTTTTCTGGCTGGAAACCTCTGTGACTGGTGGTGCCTTTGCCTGAGTTTTGCTTGGGCCCACTGGGCTCGTTCTGCTCACTTGGCCTGGCAGGCTGCACTCTACTCGTGCTACTGGCCTGGATCCCATGCTTGCCAAGGGCGAGACAGGCACAGAGCAGTGCGGAGTGTGTGAGGAGTGAGCATGGGATCTGGCCACTGTGCACAGCCAGACATGCTGGCTATGGCAGAGCAGGCAGCTCCAGGCACCAGCTCGGACCCTGGCCCACTGCGAGGCTGCCGCTGGAGTAGATGTACTGCAAGCAGTTACTGTGGCTGGCACAGGGGAATGTGGTGGTGCCCAGAAGCTTGGAGATGCCAGGAACCACAGAGCCCTAAAGAGGGTGTCACAGCCCTGGCTCTGGGGGCTCCAAGGCCTGTGTTCCCTGAAGGGCCACAGCTGTTCTCTCCTTCTCATCGCCCACAATGTGGTGAGCAAGTGGCATGTCTCAGCCCTGTTTGTGTTACAGCTCTTTCAGCCCCACCATTTGGCAGCTCCCAAGTTCTTGTCCCATGTCCAGGAAGAATAAGGTATGTGACCAAGTGGAGGGTGAGGAAGGCAAAGAGGTGCTTTATTGAGCAACAGAAGTACTCAGAAGAGACCCACGGTGGGTAGCTCCTCTCCGCAGGCAGGTTGTCTTGTCATATGCCCAGCGTATCTAAATTTGAGTTTTTATGGGCTTCAGAGGGGAGGAAATGCGTGCTGACTGGTCCATGGCCAGCCATGGGCAGGCCCAGAAAAAGCACCGTAAGTTCTCACTCCAGTCCATGAAACCAGCAGCCCGGCCCTCAGGCCTCAGGCCTTCCCTGGTCTGAAGGTGGGGATTCACCAGGGTCCTGCCTCTTTCCACCCAGGAGCCTGTCTGCCTTCTGCTGCCATTAACCTGCTGTCCATGATGCCCGCAGAGCCCAGGTTGTTCGTGCCCATGGTGCCTGCACTCCTGTGCTGAGCTGCCCTTAGCCTCCACTCAGCCTCCCGCCAGTGCTCCTTGGTGCCCAAAGTCTGGAGGGGGCCGAGGTGGCAGGGTGCTGGCGTATCAGCACTGCCCTGAACACACACACAGCTGCCAGGTCATGACAGTGCCCCTGCTGGGCCACAGCTTTACTCCAAAATAGGAGCAGTCGCCGGGAATGGGGAGATGTCAGGCAGAAGGAGCAGGAACTTCCAAACCTGTGGGGCAAGGTGGGGTCGGGGTGGTTTCCCAAGTCTCTGAGAGTTCAGAGATGCCCAGGTCTGCAGCTGCTAGGAAGGTAGGGCCCCCAACCCTCCAACTTGGAAGGGGGCGGGGCTTTCATCTGTTCCCAGATCCCCTCAGCTTCATGCAGCACAGAGCCCCGAAGGCGCCTCCCCCACTGCAGCCAGTGCCATGGCAGCCCGCTCCAGACAGCCTGCCACTGTCATCAAAACTGGCAATCAAGAAGATCACCTTGATTTGTGTGACTGCAGCTGAATCAGAGAATCACTAATTTCAATGTTGTAGGCTAAGAGGACTTATATTTAGTATGCTGTTTTTAAGGCAATAGAGTATCTCTGTACTATTTATTCATTCATTTATTCAGCAAATGAATATTAACCATGCGCTATGTTCTGGGACCTATGCTAGACCTGGAATTTAAGGCCGTTGCCCTTAAGGGTCTTATGTTTAGTGGGGAGAGAAAGACACTGAAACAGATGGTAGCAATGTAATTGGAGTTTTGAAGATGAATAAGAGTTGGCCAGATGAGTAAGGCAGGGGGATTCCTACCGTAAGAACTGGAACTATGAAAGACTGTGCTGTTTAAGAGGACCACTTGAGGTAACAAAATGGGAAGTGAATGTGGTTGGCAGTGGCCATGAGGTGATGGGTCTATATACTGAACTCTGAAAATTGTACTTTATCCTGAAGGCTGTGAACAACTGCTGAAGGTTTTAAACCAGAGTGAAGATCAAATGTGTGTTTTAAAAGAATTACTTGGGCATTCACTTAGAGTTTAGATTAGAGGAACTAAAGATTTAGACCAAAGAGACCAGTAAGAAGGCTATTGCTCAGTTGAAAAATGATGAGTATTTGAACATCTGTACTAATACACTCTTAATAGTGAGCTTGTATGTGGAGAGAACAAGAAGGCAGACAGAGAGAGAGAGAGAGAGAGAAATAAAGAAACAACAGGTCCATTTCTGAAACTTCATCCCACTGGGATTTAATCAACTATGGTCCTACTAACATGTGTATAACATACATTTTATTTCATTTATTTTATTTTATTTTATTTATTTTATTTTATTTTATTTTTTTGAGACTGAGTCTTGCTCTGTCACCCAGACTGGAGAGCAGTGACACGATCTCGGCTCACTGCAACCTCTGCCTCCTGGGTTCAAGCAATTCTTCTGCCTCAGCCTCCCACATAGCTGGGATTACAGGCACCTGCCACCACACCAGGCTAATTTTTGTATTTTTAGTAGAGACGGTGTTTCACCATGTTGGCCAGGCTGATCTCTAACTCCTGACTTCAGGTGATCTGCCCACCTTGGCCTCCCAAAGTGCTGGGATTACAGGCATGAGCCACTGTGCCTGGCCAACATTCTTTTTTATTAAAACACTTAATTGAGAATTTATTATTAAGAATAGTAAAACTGAATTTTAAAATAACATGGTAAGGAATAATGAATAAAATTATCCTAATATTTTTGAATCAATAAATCATATAAATTATATGTAAATTATACCAATAATGCTTCTAATTTAGGAGAACGGTTACTGGTCTAAAATGTGCTTTTTTTCATTGATCCCACACTAGTTAGCGTAACAGAGGTAGCCTTTTTAGATGAAGAATTTCAAACTTTGTTTTCCTTGAGAGTATCCAGACATGCCTTTTAGAAGTTGGTTTAATTACGAATTGGACTGCAGTACTTTGCCATGATTCTAAACATGATACTGCCTAAATTTAAAATAGATTCCTGCCCACTAAAAGTCCCAAACTGAATTTGCTAGAAAATATCAAAAGCTAGGGTTGGAAAAGGAGGGCATAAAAGCCAGTTTTGACTTGGGGCCATTATTCTCAACTTATGGATATGTTTAAACAGAACAAACCCCAGAATAAAACAAAAAACAAATATCATTCCACAAACTTGAAAACATAGTTTTCTAATAAATATTCATATATATTTAATTAGTAAAACTGCTTAACATCCTCTTCTGTAACAGAAAAAAACCCAGTTATGCTAAAAACCTCTTTATCAAAGGTATTTTAAAACCAGGTGACATATTTTTATATGTTGAGTGATTTTTGAGTCATTGTGTCAACAGTAATTTTCAAAGAAAAATATAAAATCATATTTCTGCTTTAAAGATTGGTATTCAACTTTACCTGGAAAATAATGTTATTAAGGTCTGAGCCAGGACAATGCCTCCTCAGGCAACAGATAATAAAAGCCCAACTCTTAATATGCAGTAAGTCTGAAGCTAACATCGTTACTCTGCTCACTTTCTTACTTTGTTAGTTAAATGTGTATTGTACAGTTGAAAGCTGAGGCACATCTGCTAACAATGCACTTTTCATTATTCAAAGACTTAAAAAAAGATCTTAGTAATTTTGCAGTTCTGAAGATTAGATTGTCGTAAATGTCCAGCTATATAAGATCAGAATTAAATCATTTGTAAGCAAAGTAGCTTAGAAACTAGCAAAAAACACTTCAGAATTTCTGTATTCTTCTCTATATTCACAACACCGTGCTGCAGGTAATTTTGAGGTGGCAGCACTCCATTTATTGTACAATTATGTCATGTTATTTTCTTATTGCCACAAAGCTGCCATGAAGCATGCTCCATATATGCCTGAAGAGTTTACCTTGTATGAATATTTGCATTAAATAAATGAAAATTCACCTCTTTCTACAGATATCATGCAGAGACACAAAAGTGTTCCCTGCTATTAGAAATGGGCTTTTACCCATAAAAATTGTAAATGAATTTTTGGTTGATTTGTTCCATTTATATAAAATAGATTGAACATGCAGCTTTATGAAAATGTGTTTATTTAACCAGAAACCACAAATATTTTTAAGAATGCACTTTCCTATTTAACTTTTAATTCCAGGATTTCTCTTTATGAATGTTCATAGTGATTTTATTGAACTGTAAGCTAAAATAAATGCACCAGTGGGATTTTGTAGTGTTTCTTTTTTTTCTTAACAAAATGTTTGTTTGGGATAGAACATAAGTTTAGAGCTATGATTGATAGATGGCTGAAATAAAATACCTGCAAAAGCAGAGACAGCAAATTGAGGACAACTTCACTCTGAATATTTAACCGTCCAGGGCAATGTAAACGCTAACGGACGAAGGCAATCTCCCAGAGTAATTATGCATTTTTATTGTGATTAAAAATTCCCACATGACCATACCTTTCTTTATTTGCGGCCTCAGCAAGAAAAAAGTGGATCCTTTATACAGTAATTTTATTACTAGTTTGAAATGCTAGGAAGCCAAATAGAAATAGCAATGTCCATTGTGAACATTGGTGCTTGTCCTCTATTCTCCACAAAAAGCATGCAAATACACCTATATAATAATTAGTTATAGAATCTAAATAACATCTGAAGAAAACAAATGCATCCAGAGAAATGAAGTCAAAGGACAGATGTATTTTGGTTATTCTGTCGGTAATTCATGCTAGATAATCATGAGCCCAGCAGTTAATGACCTCTACTCTGATACATTAAGTCCAACCAAAGATAATGGTGTCCTGGGTAAATTAACAAACCCAGTGGTAAACTTGCTTCCAGTTCAGCAGGAGACAGTGTGCAAATTAGCATAAGTTCTTAATAAGATCAGTGTCCTGCAATCCTCAGTTCTTCAGTGTTCATAATGCTGCCTCTTTTCAGGTGAAAATTGTTTCTCCTGAGAAGCCTTACACAATACGTTCTCTTGACAGAGATTGTTGTCATCCTAATCAGTCCCCCACCTTAAAACTTTTTCCATTTTTCCCACTTTCATGCTGTGAGGGCCGCTGTGAGTTGTTGAGAATGATTATTCATTTGTAATGTTTTTTAATAACATTTTTGTTAGATGTTGAGGTTCCCGACGGAATCAACGAAGAACTTGATTTTATAATTATAACCATCCTGAAAAAGTTATGGTCAGTGTGTGGGTAATCTTGGTGGAATTTACTAATCACCACCTTACATATCTTTTTTCAAACAGAATTTATATTTTGTTAAATAACTGGAACACCCATAGGCAAGTAGGTGCTGAGTTACTTTGTAGGACACTGGATCTCTTAGGCGGCTGTGTCTGTCCTAAGTTACATTTGGGAAAGAATAAGACCTGCAAGAAAAGAAGGGAGTTGTCTTTTAAATCCCCTTGAAAAGCATGTTTTACTACAGAGTTTGGAAAATTACCTATATTTGAAAGCAATTATTTTTGTAAAACCTTGTGATACATATGATATTGGTAGATATCTGCTATTTTGTTTTTTGAAATAAGTATGTTTGGCTTTGTAGAGTACCTGCTAAAAATGTTATATGGAGTCTTAGTATTTCAAAGAGATGACACTTAAGTGTCTAAACAAGTAAGGAGTGTGCGTGTGCATGTGTGTGCATGCTTGTGTGTGTATGTACATTTATGTGTTTACAACCACCTATCTTAGAGTTGAAGCACAAGATGATGAAAGAGTACATACATATTTCTATGGGTTTGTTTGGGATACAAGTTCTCACATATTATCTGTTAAAAGTTTCGTAAGTTAAAAAAAGTTAAATACATGGATCTTGTCTGAAGAATCCTCCCGTTGTAAAATGTTTACCTTTTGTGACACATATTATTATTTCATGATTATGTTAAAATACTCTTAAGGAGTTTTACATGTTAACCAGCTACTAAGAATGCCTTAATAGAGTACTAATTTTTGTTAGAGGTGTCTCGACAATTTGAATTTTATATGCATGCATTATATTTTCTTAAAATGGGAAAATTATGCATCTGAAGGAATCTGTCTAGAATAATGGGGTTCTATAGAGGTTACTTTAATCACGTTCTCCAGCAGTTATAGCTGTTTTACATCTTATTTGCAACAAAAGGGAACTCTAATTATCTTCAAAAAGAGCATAAAATGGTGTGTCTTGCTGCTGATGTAATGTTGATTCCTGAATGCTGCTGATAGGAACTGACAACTAAATGCATGTCACACTTTGCAAAAATCAGCCGTAGTGACAGGATAACCACCTTTTGTGACCTAGGAGCCCAAAAAGGGAGTATATATTTGCCTGTTAAGTAGAAACAATTTGCAGTCTTTCTTTTTTTAAAATAAAAATACACTTGTCCTTAGGTTAGCAATAATTTATTTACCAATGTTAAAACTTACTTATGTGATTTAAATTTTTAGTAGCCACCTATTGTAAATTATACCAAGTGCATTTAATCGCAATTCGAACCGTGTGAGAGGAGAGTATACTGAATGACCCATCACTTCCTTACATTTTTTTTCTTTTTTTGGCCTATATACATAGGTGGGTATATATTTACACCCAATACTGGAGTCCTGCAATATGTGATTAACATGTGCTTCAGTTTTATTTCCAACTCACATGGATCTCATTTACAAATACAAATGAGATGCATATAGCCTATTACAAAATATTAAAATTAGAATTGAAAAGAAGATTGCATGTTTTCAGCCTGGCTGCAGTAGTCGTGTTATACAGTGATTGTGAGATTGAACT
Organism: Macaca nemestrina; assembly: GCF_043159975.1. NCBI lineage: Eukaryota > Metazoa > Chordata > Mammalia > Primates > Cercopithecidae > Macaca > Macaca nemestrina. The sequence continues at coordinate 164,573,348 of NC_092131.1, forward strand.
GGTTGATTCTGAGCCCTACATATGAAATTAATCAATGCAGGTCTGTAATATACTGCAAATAACCAACCTGTACCACAAGACTTGATTTAAGGTTCACATTAAGTGATGGTGAGCTGGTCTAGAAAAGAAGTCACACTCATCCATACATAGCATGTTCAAATATACAGAACTCAACTGCAAAACTAAGGTTGAGCCTTTGTGAACAATAAAACTTATAGTTTACACTCAGGCAGACTTTTATGCACAACAGTGACACGACATCAGATCCTATTGCTTCTATCTGTCTTTATTCCTCTCCTGCCTAGAGTAGGAGATTTGAAGGAAGTTGGGGGACAAAGGTGAATACGAGAAGAGACATTTACCTGTGTCATATAGTAAATTACCTAAAATATACCTCTATTATGATTGCTTAGACCAGAGCAGATTTTTAGTGAGCTCTGAATTTTGAACATATAATACACATTTATTGGTCAACTATTTGCAGAATGGATTGTTACTTTTAGAATTAAATTGGCCTTCACTTTTTTCCTTTGCCTAGCTATCATTCAAATTTTCAATAATACAACTGAACTATAAGGAATCATAGCAGACAGAAAGATGGAGAGAGAGAGAGAGAGAGTTAAAAATAGAAGGAGGAGGCTGGGCACAGTGGCTCACACCTGTAATCCCAGCATTTTGGGAGGCCAAGGCAGGCAGATTACCTGAGGATAGCAGTTCGAGACCAGCCTGATCAACATGATGAAACCCTGTTTCTACTAAAAATACAAAAATTAGCTGGGCATGGTGGTACACGCCTGTAATCTCAGCTACTCAGGAGGCTGAGGCAGGGGAATTGGTTGAATCTCAGAGGTAGAGGTTGCAGTGAGCTGAGATTGTGCCATTGTACTCCAGCCTGGGCAACAAGAGTGAGACTCCATCTCAAGATAGATAGATAGATAGATAGATAGATAGATAGATAGATAGATAGATAGATGGATGCAGAGAGGAGTGGAAGAAACATCTGCAATCAAGTTTGATAAAAATATAAATAATCTCAAATAATTATTTGCCTTTTAGGATATGTGTACCTTCTACTTCAAATATAGTAAATAAAAATGGGTAGAAATAAAACCTTACATTTGAGCAGGTGATATAATTTGAATGTATTCCTTCATTCCTCCAACAAATATTACCACAACTTCTCTTGAAGGAGGTGAGTAGCATAGGTCCTGAGGACACAGAAGTGAAAAATGCCACTAAAGAGATGACATTGTAGTTGAGGAGATACAGGATATAATTAATAATCACATTACAGTCATGATAAGGTCAAGGGGAAATGCAAGGTACGTGGAAGTTAGGGAAGATGTTTTGAGGAAATGGCGCACAGGTTAGAGAGGGTAGGAAGCAAGCGAAAAGCGATGGGTGTCTAGATTGGTAGCAACTGTAGAGTATAAGAGATGAATGATGTCCCTAGAATTAAGTCATTCTTTTACTCCTTTGGTGGCAAGAGCAGTGATACTCTTCACTGTTCTTTGCTTCTTAGATCGAGGAAAGATTCTTGAGTGCTCTGTGATGATAGAAAAGCATTTTCTATTGTCCAAATTAACTAATTTCTTAAGTTGTGAATATGGAATGGAATGTGAAAAAGACTAGCTCCAAAAAATTATTTATTTAGTTAGTTAGTTTTCTTTTTCTTTTTATTTTTTATTTTTTTTTTTTTGAGACAGAGTTTCACTTTGTTGCCCAGGCTGAAGTGTAGTGGCACAGTCTCGGCTCACTGCAACCTCTGCCTGCTGGGTTCAAGGAATTCTCGTGCCTCAGCCTCCCACTCCAGCTCCAACAATTTCTAACTGTGTAACTTGGGGGAATTTACTTGGAGTCTCCATTTATTCATTTGTAAAATAGAGAAAACACCGACATTACTGCGTTATTGTGAACAGCAAAATACATATAACATCACATCTAGTACACAATAGGTACTCAGAAAAACGAATCTCTAGTTAAATTAGTTAGTAAACAAAGGTTTTCTGGAAGAGATTTCGAGATACAAATGGAAGAAAATAAAAACAAAGAGTTGGACATTAATGGAGAGAATGCCTGCTACCTAAAAATCCCTTAAGCAAGAATACCTTACTCCTTGCTCACTTCCAAGGCTGCAGCATTGAATAACCCATCATGTTCCCATCCTTGGAATTTCAACCTCTCCAAGCCAGATGCCTTCATTCTGCGTTCGTTTTTCCTATAGCCTTACCTGGCATAGATTGTATCAGAATTTCAGCAAGTTGGTTTTATGGGATATGAATACATGTTATATGTAAAATATAAAGCAAAAGTTTTTTGGCCAAATTAGTTTAGGAAACTCTGGCTATATAAAGCCAACCCTTCACAGAACTTCTTTTTTTTAACTTTTATTTTAATTTCAGAGGAATATGCAGGTTTGTTACATAGGTAAAATTGCTTAATGGAGTTTGTTTTATAGATTATTTTGTCACCTAGGTGTTAAATCTAGTACCCATTAGTTATTTTTCCTCTCCCTCCTCCCACCCTCCACCTTCCAATAGGCTCCTGTGTGTGTTGTCCCCTTCTATGTGTCCATGTGTTCTCAGAACTTCTTTTCCTTTCTTCTTCTTTTTTTTTTTCTGGAGATGGAGCCTTGCTCTGTCATCCAGACTGGAGTGCAATGGTGCAATCTTGGCTC